>NC_080420.1:46345687-46530687 GCF_029873635.1 Malania oleifera
GTCTCTACTCCTCCAGTAATTTCATGGTCGTCCACTATCTCTCGGCCTCTCCTGCCAACTTATACGTCGCATAGAGGACCCTCTGCTCGTCGGTACAGTGGAGCACTGTCAGAATTTTCTTTATCTCCTACATCCAGTTCTCAGCAACTACAAGATCAGCTGCTTTTGAAAATGCTGGAGGGTTCATCTTCGTGAACTTCTCTATTGTGCACCCCTGCATAGTAGATGGACCTCCCTGGTCACTAGAGCTCCATGCAATCTTAGCTATGACTTGCTGAGCCACGCTGCGTAATACAGCATCTGAGTCCCCGTCTCCTCTACTAGAAGGTTATGTTCCAATGTCGCCACTAGCATAGGCGCTACTACCTCTTGGATCCATTCTACAATAACACCAAATTATCTTGAAAATCCCAACTTCATAATACTATTCTAGCTAAAATATTCTTATACCTCTTATTTCTAATTTAAGGTCTAGTTCTACCATATAGAAATAGAAACTGATGATAGTTTACTATGACTTTCCTGGAATCCTCACCTCAGGAAAAACACAGAAACCATCTTGAAGTTCCTACTTCCAGACTATAGAACAGAACCCTAAATTCTCATCCTAATTCCCCAACATTAACTCATTGGTTTGTTCTATTCTTCTAAAGATTCCATTCCTATATTCTGGTATTGTTTTCCACTATACTTTAGAGTCTATAGAACCTAACAACCTAGACTTTGATACCAAACTACAATGACTCGAAAATCTATACCATTTTTTTATAATAATTAAAAAATTAAAATTACTCTGATACCCTTGTATTATCTATTATAGCATCTCAGACCCCAAGTGAGCACTGAGGAATCCCTGATCATGTACACACCTACGCAGCAGAACACAAAAACTTTACATCCACATTTACAATACTAGAACTCAGTAATTCTTTCCAAACCATACATACATACACATCACTCCAGTATTATCTACTCAAAATACAATCTCCTGTATACTCTTACCCTACAAATAGGGTAGTGTAATCACCCTCTCTATTTACGAGCCTAATCCGCTCGCCTAACTGGATCACTTGAAAAATATTAAATCACTAGGGTGAGACAATGCTTAGTAAGAGGAAATATGCTATTACTAGTGTATGACAACAGAGTTATATAAATACTATACTGATAAGTAACTGAAATAGTGGAAACTGATAAGACAATATATTGTACATTTCATATCGATTATGGTTTAAAAGGGTATAAACTTTGATGATACGTTTGGGATGTATAAGTTTTATTTTTATATTTTATGTTTTAAGTCTTTTGAGTTGTAAATACCGGAAGTTGTAGATTATGTTTTTGGAGATATGTATATATGTGGATATAGGTGGATGAATGGTTAATTTTGGAATGTAAATAGATGTAGAAAACTCTTGTATTATATTGGTTGAGGATTGTAGTTATGTTTTTTCTGTCGTGTGATTGTTAATGGAATAATAGGTACGGGAAAATGGATTACGTGGCACCCGGATCCCACCAAGCGGGTTCGGGGCGCCACAGAACATGATTTAAGTAGAATAACGCGTCGGGCCCTATTTTCGGGTTTGGGGTGTTATAGGTACTCCTCAACGTTCATGAGGACCGTTTGGCGAGCAACAATCACTTGTCACACGTCCGACATCTGCAATCTACCTCTTCCCTCAATAATGGTCACCTGCACTCCTCTTTGGTCTCTCTACGTTTGTGTAGCCCTCTGCTCTTTGTTCGCGTACAAAAGTGAAGGAGAAAGGGTTGTTGAAGGGCTGAAGCAAATCTCGCTGCTTGGTCTAGCAAGATTTGCCACGCGTCAGCTCAAGGATTATTTTTGAAGCAAAACTCGTTGTTTTGTCTTGTAAGATTTGCAGGAAGACAATGTCACGCATCACCACCGGAAGCCCTACCCGTAGCAAATCTCATTGCTTGGTCAAGTGAGATTTGTTTAAATCTCACTGGATCAAGTAGCGAGACTACATGAGCGTCATTCTCGGAAATATTTTTCCGAACAAGGTATTATTTAATATATTATTTTAAAATAATAATAAACCGAGAAAAAACTCCAACAAAATGACCTTCCCCATGAGCAGGTAGCGTACCTTACACACACCAATCTCTTTCTACTTCCTACTTTCAAAACGATGTTAGTAGCTCTATTGTGTTTGTGAACAAATTATATTTATGGTTTTAATATTAAAGATATAATACATGGATCTTACATTTATTAATATTAATAAATTTATTTATTATATATTTAGTATTTAAAAAAAATAAATTGACTTGTAACTTAGAGCAGAGAATTTTTTTTTTAATAATTTCTCATATTTATGATTGGATGACCACAATTGAAGTTTTGAAAATCAAATTGGGTAAAAAAATTTAATTTAATATTTTTATAAATTAAAATGAATCCCAACTCAACAACTAACTTTGATTGATTGACAGTTCGATTTAATTACTCGATTGAAATAGATTCATGTAATATTATATTTTTAAAAATAATATTATATTTAGTGTGTAATTGCAATTTATTTATATAAACCAATCATTTAAAACTATTTGTACATAGTATTTTGTAACTTTAAAGTATATTAGATATATTATTACATGCATATTACTATGTAATATAAATAATATAGATTATAAATTGATACATATATTGGTTTAGATAATTATCGAACAAATTGATTAATCATAAAAATGTAAATAAATAAATATTTCTCATATTTTTAAATACAAACTTTTAATACAATAGAAAAATAGTATATGGAGTAAACCTGGCAAAATGGATAAAAATCTGTTAATCCGAATCAAATCTGACATACTTAAATTGACTCATAGCTGATCTGTACATTAAATGAGTCGAATATAAGTTTATATAAATTAATAAGATTATAAAAAGTTGTCATCGTAAAAAAGATAAAATTATAAATGCAAACTATTGAGAAATAACAAGATAATAAAATCGATCGAATAGTATAACAAGTTAATTAATAAATTTGGATACTAAATAACTTTTTAAATCGAATTACAACAAGTGGATTAAATTGTACAAGAGAAAGTAAGTTTTATGGTTTTAACTCATTGTTTTTCAGCAAAAATTTGAAAAAAAAAAAATTAACTCAAATAGTTATAATAGTTATTTTGACTATTTTTACACTGAATCAACATTAATGTATAAGTAATAAAATATTTATTGGGTTAATTGATTTTAACCCAAACAATACAAAAAGGGAAAAAAAAAAAAGTATTTCGCGAGGGCCATGCGATGAACATTTGAACTATCTAAGAAAGTGAAACAATTTTTAATGTTGTTTGAATTCAAGCTATCCATTTCAAAATTTTATGAAATGATGAGATTTTTATTGATATTATGGTTAATTTAGGGTGTGACCTTTTCAAAATTATTCAATTAAAAGGCAAATAAAATACATAATTAACACTTGATTGCAGAGTATGTCTAATAATTATTATATTATTAAATTATAGGTAAAATATGTTAGGTGGTTTAGGGTCTTCTCAATCCCAAAAACTAGCTCATGGGGTGAGACTTTTCCTCACACTTAATAACTAATCACCAGCACCTTCCACAACCGATATGGGATAACCCAATAATCTTCCCCTCACGCATCGGGATCTCTCTCAACAAGGCAACTATTGGGGTCTCCCCCGACACAGCACACTAGAAAGAATGTTGGTGAATCGGGCTCTAATACCAGTGTTAGGTGGTGTAGGGTCTTCTCAACCCCAAAAACTAATTCATAGGGTGAGACTTTCTCTCATACTTAATAATTGACCACCAGCCCATTACACAACCGAGATAACCCAAACAAATAATGAGTGTCTCCTTTAAAAATAAGAAATCTATTTTCTCTTTTTGAATAAACAAAGGCAGTGTGAATGCTGCGGGTCTAGGGGTAATGAGGCATGCTCCATTTGCATGAGAGGCTCATTCATTCGGTCCATCTCTCTCTCTCCCCCTCCCAATACGGAATCATGATGTTGGATTTTTGTAGCCACTTTTAGTTCTTCAATCCTAGTTGCAATCATCAAGAAATGTGTCATATTTTGGGCCATCACTTTAATTTTATAGACACTACAATACACAATTGTAATCATTGCCATTGTTTTTAGAATATTTTTGGGGCCCTGTGTTTTTTTTCCCCCCTACTAATAATCAATATATTCCCTACTTTTTTAAAACATTATTTTATTACAAAAATAGGTTATGAAATAAATCAAATAATATATTGAGAATTCTAGGTGCATTTGAAAACTACTATGTACAAAAATAGGTTCAATCATATTTTCAAGATGCAAAGATTAGTTAAGCTGCTAAAATTGCATTTTTAACTTCCCATCCTCCCCATCTATGCCAGAAAACATCACCTTGATTAGTTCAAGACCAACATGTGTAAAGTTAGCTCAATTTTTAAAACTTTTGCATGCTTCATAATTAACTAATCTCAAAATTTTTGTGTGAAGATGACTAGATTTATGAAAAGTTTTGTATGGAAACAAATGCGATGATACGTAAATCGATAAAGTATGACCTAAGTAATAACAAAATATTGAAGGTTCTAGTAAATAGTCAATGACTATCACTCAACTTTGTTTGGCATATCCCCAAAGCTTACTGTCTTATTACATGCACGTCACTTTAGTAAACATGGTCAGCTTGACTGTATATGACTTATTAGATCAACGCAATCTCATTATTCCATTAATTATGGAAATGCTAACTAGACACAACCAATATGCCCCAAACAATGGAGAATATAAAATGTTGCATGATAATCACTCCAACATTCAAAGGAGGATTTAACTCATAATGCCTCTAAAATCAAAGGAGGTTACCAAAATGCATTAGATTCCTAATTGAAAGTAGAAACCCTAAGATACATACATAATGTATTCTAGGCCCCTCTACTTACAAGATTCCCGAGAATCTCAAATTAACTAAGACAACAAAGGGTCATTACCAAAGCTGCTTCTAGCATGGTTTTGTTTGCAAGCTTATGAAGCATATGGAGCGAAATGTTTCACTCATTAGTAGGGCGATTTTAGACAAAAATCTCAAAATAAAATCCTTGGTAACACTATATAGAAAGTAACAATTTCAAAAGGATCACTCTTTAAAAGAAAGGAAGCAAGATTGGCCTTATACGTTTTGCCCTATACGTTTTGCCAGTGAGATGACTAATTTACGAGCTCTACTGCTACATTAGCTCTATGTCTTTAAATCTAAAAAGAAACGACATTGAAACTTAATGTTGTCCTAATCATTAAACAACCCACAGTGAGTGTCTAAGGAAAATAAAGGCTAATGAGGCTAACTACCAACCCTTAGAGTCTCTTCAAGAGGAATCCATCCCCTAAGTGCAATAGTCTATCAAACCATCAACATATGGAGGATGAAAGAACCAAGGACACTTTAAAATCTGAGGATTTGCCTATCATTTGTCTAGTAAAGGCTAGTCATTGTATATGGAGTCAACCTCAAGAAGTTAGTCATCTAAATTCAATAGATTATATGTACAAAGGAGTAAGGAAAGAAAATGTGTTAGATCTTGGGAATAAGGGCAAACGATGATCCTCGTAATGACTACAACCTACACATTTCCTTAATGTTTATCTAATGCATATTAGATGACCCATTACTCAAGAACATTTGAAAACCCATCTTATTTGACAATGATGGGACCTAAAATCCAACGAAGCACGTAAAGTATTTCAAAATGAGTATGACTCTATATATGGGATCTTTTTAATCATATGCATCTCTACATCTACTATGTTGAAAGGTACTACAAGACACCGGTCCTCAAGTCTTCCCTTAAGCACTATGATACATTTTGATAAGTTTTCTATAGGGTCATTTAGAATCACTGTCAAAAATTACCAAAATGAAAACTAAAAATGAAAATAAAAAATCGAGAACCAAACTAAAGATCATAAACCAACAACTTGTTTGTTTAATATTTGTAAAGTTAAAACAAATTAAAAACTTAATTAAAATGCTCAAAAGCTTGAGCTTAAGCTCAACTAAAGTTGTTTCAAACTAATAAAAGAACCAAGCCACCAAACTAATTAAATTACTTGATAATTAATAAAGATAATTTGAGAAAAATATATTTTAAAGTTAAAATCAAATATTTAATGAGTTTAATCTTGAGTTAGTTCACGATCCTAAGATCAAGTTAGTTGCACAAGTAGCAGAGTTTTCATGGGGCATGGGGCTTATGCCTCTGCATGAACTCTAGGAAGGGCTTTTCAAAAGGGGTGGAGGATTGGAAGTTGAATTTTTTTTAAATATATATAATTGAAAATCTATAGAGGTGGTCGACTGGCCTCTATAGGCGGTCAATCGACTAATCCAATTAGTATATATTTTATCGTTTTTCATCCTTTTTTCTTAAAATTTTGAACTTCTAAGTAGGAGACATACACACTCACATAGGATAAGTGCAGTAACCATTCTTGGAATTGGTGCTTTAGGATGCTAAAACTTTTAAGTCTCAACTCAAGAAGATTTAAAAGTTTATTTTCCCTATTCACTATGGTACTCTTGAACCAATTCTCTTTAAAAAAATTTTTAACCTTTTTTCAAAAATCAAAATAAAGTGGTGATTCCATTTACAAATAAAAAGGGTAAGTAAATGAACCAATGATTTGGTTTGTTTTACTCACTTCGGTTTTCTTAAGTCACCAAACGTTTGAAAAATGGGTATTAAACTTGGTGTCTACAGTTTTATCACCGAGTTGGAGTTTGTGTATTGTATATTTTTTCTTTAGTAAGTTTTCCCCAACTTTAAGTTATTTATAATAATGGTTGAGTTTATTCTTCAAGGTTTCATTTTGAGAACATGAGGAGCACTTAAGTTGTGCTTAATCCATTTTTTTAAGCAATGTGGAGTATGTTAAATTTTTTTTTTTCAACTTAATTTTGAGAGCTTAGATATGAGAATAAACATTGTGGATCCAATGATCTCGATCTGTTAGACAACCTTTACGGAAAGATGAAAGTCTTTGTAAGGAGTCCAATAGTTCATTAGTTTGAATGGGAAGTTTTCCTTTTTCCCCAAATTTCTAAAGGATGGAGAGAGGTTGAGGATGGTAGGGAAATGATTTGACGCTCCTACGATCATAATTAATAGGCATATCCACGCTAAGAAGCATATGGAGCTTAGAGAAAGGTTTATTTCTTGGTTGCAAAATCGATATCCCTTTTGTAGATATAGTGAAAAGAGGGGTAAGGATGTCCATGATATCATTAGAGTACTGTCATTTTTTGAGATCTAGGAAGCCTATCAAAGTAGTAGTCAAGGGAGAAAATTAACTTTCGTGTAATCTATTATTGAGTTAAACTCTCCTAATAGAAGCAGGATGAAAGAGGAGGAAAGATGGGACTTGAGAGGCTCTCTCATCCAAGCTATTAGTAGCATAAATACTGTAGAGCTAGAAAGGGCTAGGGGTTAAGGGTTGTGATGGTAAGAGCTTGAGATAAGGAAGCATCATCTTTGATTGTTGAAAAGATAAGCATTATAACCTAGCCAAATTCTACCCAAGTAGTTATTTTAATAGTTATTTAGAAAGAATCAACTTTCATAAAGTGTTAGATATAAAAAAGAAGTTCTAGTTCTATAAAAGCCCATCAAATTTATTCTATTAGATTGAATAAAATTTTTATCTCTTTATGTTTAAAGGGGTCATTCGAGCCCTTTGTATTCCAAAGGAATTATTCATTTAATATGCTAGGTAGTTGCTAATCTTCCATTTTTATGAATGCTTTTCTAATTTTTTCTCCTCCTTCCTCTATTTGGATATTTAGTTGGTATAGTAGAAGGTTTAATTATAAAATCAAGATCTCAAGGCTATCACCCTATTTGCCCTTATTTCTATTAGTACTGGAGGAGCTCATGGGTGGGCTTGATACACATGAGTGAATACAAACTTGACCCAAAAACTTAAGCCTATTGGGTCTTGGGCCCAACCATATATATAAGCACCTATCATCCACTCAAATATTTTTAATGTGGGACAATCTCACGAGTGGGATTCTCAACAATCTCCCCCTCACTTGTGAGTTCCAACTGCTCCCCCTTGAATGGAAACCATCTCCCTTATAGGAGTAACCCCAATTCCCCAATAACTGCTCAAGTGGGCCTTAAAACTGGCGTCTTACGTGCCTTTGATTGCATTCCACATCTTGGCCTTATTCGGATTCATCCTAGGCCTAGATGATCTTTATTGGCCTCAGTCACACACTTGGTCCTCCAACTGTCAATATGTCAGGAGAATTAGCTTTATGTCTCGACTTTTATGATATCGCTCACCTAAAGTTATGAACCGTCGGCTCTGATATTACTTGTTAGCACCGGAGGAGCCCATGGGTGGACTTGATACGCATGAGTGAACACCAAATTAACCTAAAAGTTTAAGTCTATTGGGTCTTGGGTCCAACTATGTATATAAGCACACATCATTCACTCAAATTTTTCCAATGTGGGACAAACTCACAAGTGGAATTCATAATAGTTTCTACTAGTTAGTGTTTTAGCAAACTAGTTTGGGGAATTCTCCTTTGCTAGTTCTTTAACTTGGATGGTCATAAGATTGGATTGTGGTATGAACAACCTAAGGCTCAAGTTCAATAACTAATTATCTTTACTTTTGGGCTTTGACTCGAGGGAATTAAAATCCTCTTTGCACTCCTTGTGTTTTGTTAATGTGTTTATTGATGACTTACTACTTTTAGAAGAGTTTGCTAGATGCTTAACATAATTTGGAATATTTAGTACATTGTCATTGGTAACAAAATTATTCTCTTCCAAAAGGCCAAGAATATCAACAAATTTTGGTTGTTAAATCAGTTGAATGGGTCTCCACATGGTTCTTAGCAACCCATTATTTCTTGGATTTACACTCTTTCTAGGAAAAGCAACCATATGAAGAGCATTTAGAAGGTAGCCAAAAGTACTCCATGTTGACCAAAGGGTAGTTAAGGTCAAAAGATTTTAGTTAATCATTCTTGGATAAGGTTTGTTAAGATCAAACTTAATAGAAGTTTGGGCAGATGATATATTTTACATTTCCTTAGCGGGAGAGTCAATCATTAAAGGCTTTCCAACTGCACCAGCAATGTAGTTTAACCTTGCTAGAGTCTAGCATAGGAGAGGGCTGTTGTGAAAATTTACCCAAACAGGAAGGGTGATTGGCATGATGGAGTTTCTCTCAACACTAGGATCCAAGGTTTTTAAGATCATTAGGTCGTTGCCTACGAACTAAGGGCCATTGTCCATAACACATTGATTATAGGAAGAATCATGAAACTTGAAGATAAAAGAGTACTTAGATATAGTGAATATATTTAAGCTTATTTTCTTTTGGATCTTTATGAGGATGTTCTTAACATATGAGAAAGGTGGGGAGAAGGTTTTGAAGATGAACCAAAGAAAAGTTCATTCTAGGTCTTATAACTTGCATGTTGTCATCTTTAAGATTGAAACTTAACATGAGTTAATGAAGTTGAATTTAAGCCAATAGAGTTTTCAAGTTTGCTCATTCAGGGCACTGACCTTGAGTTTGGGCCTAGAGGAGTGCAATGAAGAACTAGGCCCTTCAAAAACAAGAAATAGGGAGAGAAACAATTGTAATCTTGCTAAAAATTAAGAGGAATCACTTGGGTAAAGATGGCTTATATGGGCTAAGGTACGTAAAGAGAATAAAAAAGTTTGCATTGTTACTTAAACTAGCTTTTTTTATTATTATTTTATAATAACATAAAAATCGATGAAATAGAATAAGAAGGGCAATTGTAAATGTTGAAAGCTACAACTAGAAACAATATACACTAATACATAAATTTATATGTTTTTGTAGCTAATTCTATTTTTATTTATTTATTAGAAGACTTATTTTGTGTACTATACATGTGAACAACCTATTTCCATTTCATATTTTTTACTTATTCATTTTTCCCACTTGTATTTATTTATTGGGTTCTCTAATTTTGTAGTTCCAATTAGGCTCGGTAAAGTGGATCGGATTAGAGAATTCATAGAAGGTTTGCTCATGGAGGGTGAGTTAAGGTTTAAGATCAAGCCAAAAGGTATGGTCAATGGACAACAAGTGAATATTCCTCTACTATCCCTTGTTGCAAATTAGGTGGATTATCAGATTTATAAATTACAACTCATTCAACTCAATTATGTGGCAGCTCGATTTGGATAACTTACAATAATTGGCAGACAATCCATCATTCCTAAGAATTTTTTATTTCCAATTTGACTAATAACTTATTTGGCAATATAATAATTGAAGCTATTTTTGAATTTATTATTTTGTAAACTATAGCATATACTAAATGAAAAACATAACTATTTTTAAAACTATAATAATAAATGTAAAAGCCATTTAAATTTAATTAAAAATTATAAGAGTTCGTTTAGTTGTGGAAAATAATTTTTATTTTTATTTAATATTTTTTTCTAAAAAAATACAAAATAGTTAGTCAATTTTCATTTTTAAAAGATTTATATGAAATCAATGAACAACAATAAAACGTTCTGACACTATATTTTAGTCAAAAAGTTCCTTTTTCATTTCTATTTTTCAAAAAATCATAAAAATACCACCTTATTTTTCAATTTTTAAATTTTATATTGAAACATTGAAAAAGATTTTTATTATTTTCCAGATTTTCTAACTCCTACCTTCATATGGGAGCATGGAATTCAAATTTGGACTTTAATTTGCACAGATTATGTATTGAGCTCCTTTTAAATCCACATAAATCAAAATTCAAATCCCAAAATCTATTATATCAATTATTACCTTATATAATTTTTTAAAAATTGAACAATAAGTTGTCTTTTTTTTTTTTTTTTGTAATTGAAATTTAGAAATAAAAAATGAGAAATTGTTTTGCGCATTAAACAAACTTTTTTTTTTCTACTTTTTAAATATAAATCTTGAAAAATGTTGTGCAACGTGGCCTGAATGCCAATGTGTAGCGGAAATCAACAAATCAAATTCGGAACAAGCAATATAAGCAACCAACGATAAATATACGGAAACACAATCACGCAAATGTAATTAACAAAGCAATAAAACACACGATATAAGAAATTATGTGGTTCGACAATGTGCCTATGTCCATGGGAGTAAGCGGCTGATTTTCACTATTAATTTCGTCAAGCTTACATCAAGGGTTACAAAATATAGTTTATACATTAACCTAATGCGTACAGAAAACTTAAACTATATCTTAATCACTCTTGTAGCAATTCTCAAAGTAAATCCTCCTAAATCTCCCAATCTATTGATCTCCTAATTTAAAATCTGTGATCTGCACTATACAATACCATTGACGGTTTAATGCCGAGGCTAAATTGAAACTTAAAACCCGATTGAAACCATCAACGGTTTCAGGTAAACAATGCATATCTGACTCATTTAATATTATGTGGCCAATTCATATCTAACTCATTCAAGATATCAAATTTGTTTCAAATAAACAAAATTTTATCTATTTTGTGAGCTTTCACCCATATGGAATGAGCTTCTTGTAAACCAAAAAGAAAATCAAATTTAAATATAAAAGTGTAACTATTTTTAAAGCTAATTTTTAAACAATTTGACTTGACTAATACATGTTTCTTAATAACTTTAAATCATGAAAGTTTCTATAATCAATTATAGTATTTTGATTTGATATATCATACCTTCCACCTTCCACGCGTGAACCTGACAAAGCGAATCAGATTTGATAATTCATGACAGATAATGTGGACAATCGGATAGATCAGATTAGATAGAAAATACACATCTAACTCATTTAATGAACAATTTATATTTGATTTAAGATATCAAATTCATTTTGAATTAATAAAATTTTATCTATTCTCTCGGCTCTTACAAAGATGGAATGAACTCCTAATAAATTAAAAAGTAAAAATAAAAAAATCTTATTTAGGCCGAAAATAGCATAATATTAATAAAGTGAATCAGATCAGATGGTTTATAAGATAATTCAAATTCAGACAATCAATCAAATGACTAATTATAATTCATGAGATCGAATTGGATTCTAATTTACAAAATTTTATTCATTCCGTTAGCACTAGTTGAGTTGCAATGGGGTTTAATTAATTTAAAAGAAAATAAATATAAATATAAATATAAAAATAAAAATAAAGATGGAATCGATCTTAGGCAGACCGCAGACCAGAAAAAGGATTCTATTCGTTGAATCAGGAATGGAATTTCTTTCCCTGCCGCGCGAAAATTAACCATCCAAATTAATTAATCGGGTCGCTGAGCCCTCCGCCTTTTCTGAAGCTTTCCCCTATATATAGATCAGCCCCAAAACCCTAACTCGCCACACCCAATTCAAGCGATCTTCCACCTTAACTCAGAGCCTCTCTCTCTCTCTCTCTCTCTCTCTCTCTCTCTCTCTCTCTCTCTCTCTCTCTCTCTCTCCGCCACACAATCCTAGACAAGCTATCTTCTTGGGTTTCTTAAGTGATTGCACATTGCTTCGCACTATCTGTATCCAAATCTTTACAGAATCTATATGAGGCTGATGGGTCAGTCCCTTCTAACCTCATACAGTTGTTCTTGATTTTTATCTTCTCTTTCCTATCAAATCCCTGGTTTTGAAATGCAAGCTTCGTTGAAGCTGTTCTTTCCGGGATTCTGAATTGGTTTTATTCGAATTTCGAATAGCATTATATATTCGTAGATATATACATATATATTTCAATCCGTAATGGCAATTCCATTCCTTCATATTATTGGGTCTGATAAACCAGCCATGGAAACTGGTATTATGGTCCCTCAATCTTCACCGTCGCCGTCCGTGTCCGCACGCCCTCCGGTGATTCTGACTCAGGACGAGTTGAAGAAAATCGCCGCGTACAAGGCGGTTGAGTTCGTGGAATCGGGTATGGTTTTGGGTTTAGGAACCGGGTCGACGGCGAAGCACGCCGTGGATCGGATTGGCGAGCTTTTGCGGCAAGGTAAGCTAAAGAACATTATAGGAATACCCACATCGAAAAAGACCCATGAACAAGCTGTTTCTTTGGGAATTCCTCTCTCCGATCTGGACTCCTACCCTGTTGTCGATCTCGCAATCGACGGCGCAGATGAGGTCGACCCGTATCTTAATTTGGTCAAGGGACGAGGCGGTTCTCTTCTCAGGGAGAAGATGATAGAGGGGGCGTGTAGGAAATTTGTAGTTATAGTTGATGAGACGAAGCTTGTACCCTATTTGGGTGGTAGTGGACTTGCTACGCCTGTAGAGATTGTGCCATTCTGCTGGAAATTCACGGCGGATAGGCTCCAACAATTATTTGAGGATGCTGGTTGTGTTGCAAAACTAAGGAGATTTGTGGATAATGGTGAACCGTTTGTGACAGATAATGGAAATTATATAGTAGATTTGTATTTCAAGAAAGATATTGGGGATTTGAAGGCTGCGAGTGATGCGATGCTTCGACTGGTAGGTGTTGTTGAGCACGGGATGTTTCTTGACATGGCTACTACTGTTATTGTCGCAGGTGAGCTCGGTGTCACTGTGAAGAATAAGTAGGGGCTGAAAAGCACAAGGTTCACTGGTAGTTTAAGACATATTCTAAATTATATTTTTGTTTCCAAGACAGTTGGAGGCAATTTTTGTTGGGTACCATTGTAATGGGTAAGGTTTGGGGTTTTTAGTACCCAATAATTGTTTAGTGGGGGATTTCTCAAATTTCTTGAGATTGATATAGCAACAACAATTGACCCTTTACTGGTCATGATAAACTTGGCTTCATTGTTTGCAGGATGTTCCTAACCCTAATGATAAACTTCAATTTACTAGAATGGATGGGGATTTGTGTCTCATTCAGCTTTAATTTATCTGATTCTTTATCATGTCATTTTAATGTCGCATTTTCTAAATCTTGTGCACTAGCCATGAACTATGGAGGCCTTGTTAGTGGTTTCAAGGGGGAGGATGTCGGTTTGAGCCTTTGAGGTGGGGTTCTGTTATATATTAATACTTAGCAATTATAATTATTGAAACCATGAAATCGTTTTCTCTCTGGTTTTCAGTTATCATCATTAACATCATGAAAATGTTCTCTTGCCTTCAGTGTTACCATAAGTTGTTCTTATCCTGTTTGATGGTTGGTGTAATGCTACTTAATCTATCTTCTTATATTCCTCTACGGCATAAATTCCATATGTTCTAATGCACTGCACCGCTTTATTCTGCGAATGCTAGGAGACCCTTGTTGTGACACATGAGAGGGTGGCATTAAGATTTCTGTTGTGTACTTGTATGATGAAACAGTTTAAATGGTCAAACAATGCTAAATTATTTTGTTTAAATATGAAAGGGAAGGCTAGTCCTCCATTACTGATGTGGGGGAACTGGTCAAATCTCTAGTATGTTGATAATTGCAGGTATTATTTTCATCCCTGCACAGCATGGTACTCTCACTTAAAAAATTTAACTGGAATGTTTAAAAAAGATCTGGCTGTTGTTTTGTTCACAGAAAATCCAAGAAAAAAATTTATAGTGTCTATTTCAACCACAAGTTATCCAAGTCTATTCATGAATTTGGTACAGACATTTCTGCCCAAGACATATCTGATATTTTATGAATGTTGATCATGGGCCACATCTCCAAGTGAATTGACTGTATATATATGGTGAATTATTAAGCTGAATGGATGGAATAATTTTCAAAAGCATTTGGTATTTTGTTTATATATTTCCATGTTGAGGTTCAGATCTGTTGGTCGTGTTGGAATCATACCCAAGGATTGTGTGTGAGATTCAAGCCTGCCCGAATAACATGGACACTGCTTGTATTTTTTGACAATTTAAAAATCGTGAGTATTGTTATTTTTGAAACTTTATAGCTTTGCTTTTAAAAAAAAAAAAAAAAAATGAATTATTTTTTCGGTAATGAGTGAACATTCTTTAATCAAGATGCAAGACAATAGGGAACTCCTTGCTTACTAAATGGCTGACTGTATTTGCTTTTCTTTGGGAATGTCCTAGCATTTATCATGGGCTGCTGAAATGGGAATATCAAGAGGCTGGCTATCTTAAAAGAATCTCTTGGTATTTGGATTGGATACACTTGTATCAGCTGAAGCTGCTGACCTGGAGTAGCCTGGAAGGTCCTTTAAGAAAGGATGCATTAGCGATTTTGGATTTTATGTTGGTTTCTATTTTAATGTTGCTGTTTTGAGCTGTGCAGGGTTCTAGATGTTTTGACTAATGCTCGGGAAGCAAGATGTTTGCAGAGATGGGTGTAGGAACAGAGGATTCTATAGTCCATTAAGCAGATTCACTAGCCCACTCTTGCTGTGCCATTGTTTGACTGTTATCATAGCAATTCTAGGCATTTAGACATCACCTCGGAGAGGTAAGTCATGTGTATTGTGTACACTACCTGTAAGGCTCAACTACAGCTGCAAGCCTGCTGCAACATGAATCTATGCATAAGGCTCAACTCTCTTCTGTTTGCTGATGTGTTTTGGCAAGCCTTTGGTGAAAGTCTAGTTAAATGTGATATTTATGCCTGTGAATGTAGATAAATTATACTGAGTGTTTCCATTTTTCCTTCCTACATGCATGAAATATTAAATGTTTGCATTTGTTGGAGGGAATGTCTTTCTCTTTCTTCTACTCCAGATTGGTCGCCCTTTTCCCCCATTTTCTTCTTCCTCTCCTTTTAGCGAGCCCTTCTAATGTATGTGGATTTTGGTGAGTGATTAAAATGTTTCCTTCAGCATCAAGAAATAATATTTTATTTGAGCAAATAGATTGTTACAAATATAGAGTTTTGGGGATGATTGGAAGTGCAAATTTTGACTTGTTTCTCACCAATGTTACAGTCTTGGGGAAAAAATTAAATTAGTATGGGAGTGGCCTTTATTTTAGCTGCCACCATTGGTTAATTTTTTTTTACTGCAAATTGCTAGTTCCCCTTCTTCCCCATGTCACTTTCTTCATGAAAGAGCCATTGCTAATCTTTATGTTGTTTCTACTGAATTCCTGCTGTGATTTGGCACCTTTTTGGATTGTTAATGGCTCAATTTCTTATGAGCCTCACTAATCTTCATCATATTATTTTGTTGTTTTTTCTTGGATGTGTGAAAGTTTTGATGGGGCTAATTCGTTCATTCTGGCCGATTATTCTGGGTTCGGAGTTGTGCCCATTCTTGGGAGAAATTCATGGAGAATTGGTGTGAGCACTGATTTTAGCAGAGATATTTTGCTCACAAGATCAGTTCACTTCTGGAAAGTAAACTCCTGTTCAAGCATTCTCAGAAAGTAAGCTCCCTTGGCATGTTCAAGCTCGTATGTAATATGTACCATTTTTTAGGACGTTAGTACTTAGGAAGATGATGAGATGAACAGCAGCAATCAGGAATCTAGACCAGGAGGGTGTTTAGACTTTTATGCAGCGGCAGCAGTTTATATCCAAGTCCAATGCTTGATGAAGTTGGCTTTGGTTCCAACAATACCAAACTAATCCAAGATGGAGAATATGATGAATGATCATGATTTCTCATAAACAGATGGACATCAAACTGATGCATCGTCCAAAAAAACAATATTAATCTGTTGTAGCACAGAAAGAAACTTCATAGAAGTCCAAATGTGAAAATATAGGGTTGCCAAGCAGCTCAAAAAGAACAGAGAAAAATTTACCTTAATAGCATTTCCCATTAATTATATTTATGTTTGCCATTTCATTAAAGTCGTCAATTATGATTTAAAAATATCATCCCTATGTTTTCTAATGCTGACTCATGAAGATCCGAACATGCTTTGTTCTTCCTGAGGTGTCTGGTTGGTCAAGGAGTTTGAATAAAAGTATACGGACTGAGACAGTTCCCTAGTTTCGATGTTACATTTGCTGAATTGCGTTTAAAGAGCTTTGAATGTCTTACGAAAATAACTTCTAGTCCTCAAGTCTTTTTTATTTACTTAATTTTTGTACTAAACGTGTATTTTCACAAGATTTCTAAGATAAATGAGGATTTGGTTCACAAGTTATGAGTAGAAATTATACTTTTGAAGTTTTTAACTTTTGGCTTTTAAAGAAAATCTTGAAAAAATCATGTTGGATTATTTGTACCGTCCTTACGGGTTCATGTTACTTTCAAACCCCTCATGTTATCAACATCTCTTTCCATGAGCATTTGATTTTTAAGAATTTTACTTTTTATTATCGTAATAATCTGCTTTTGTAATATTATAACATTTTTTATTTTATGATAGTTATATTTTCTGTAAGTTATTTGTAAATATTTTATGGACGAAACGTCTCATTAAGGTACTATGAACCTCAATTGTCAATCAACTCTTAGACTGGTAAACAAGATATAAGAATATAAGAGAAGACGTAATTGGTTTTATAACTCTTTCAAATCAAATATTGACCTGGAAGAAACATAATGTTTTAAAATTGTTACCACTACTTAATGACATATTAGCCTTCACTTTATTCTCTTCCCTAATATTAAATAATTGAAAAGTAGGAGGGGTTCCACAACATTTATTGGCTTTAGAAGTAATTTTCTTTCTTTTTCTTAATGAGAGGCTCACATTGAAATTAAATTACACAACTAGAGATAATACATCTTCAATCCTATATTTCTTTCCGCTTCTCACAAGATTCAAACCCAAAAGTTATAATATTAAAATCTCAAATTTTAACTACTATAATGTCTGGTCAGATTCTAAGAGACCATACTATAATTAAATACGCAATCAATCACCTAATTAGAATCAGTGTCAACTTGGATGAGTAACATTTTGAAAATAAAATAAGGATTTAAATTAGTTTCTAGGTGAAGTATTTTATTTTAATATTTTTCAAATGTTTGATAATACAATATCAATAAATTTTATGAGAAAATAAAAAAAATGTTGGAATATATATATATATATATATATATATATATATATATATATATATATATATATTCCAACTAATTCAATAAATGCGTAACATTCATTACTCACTGATATAACCTAAAAGAGACTCCGATATTAAAACTTGGTAGTAACTTTTGTAAGATTGAAAAATGAAAAGACATCAAAGGGATTAATGGAAAAGAGGAAACGTCTATTAATTAAAGTAAGAGGTAAGCATTCCAATCTTTACTCCTTACCAACTTATTGATAGTCAAAGTGTAACTTCTAAATTGATCCATTAGTAGGGAAATCAATAAGGAGGTGTCTTGAATGCTTATAAAAAGGACCCCGCTAAAGAAGGTTAGATATCTCATCTCACTTCATCCTCACTCACTCTTTTACTGTTGTGATCATATAATTTTTTTCAAATTCATTGCCTTAGGTATCGAAGTGATCCCATGGAGTATAATTTGTGTCTTTTAAGTTGTCTTTCTCTTATTCTCGGTAGGTAATCAAAGTCGAGATTGATCTAAATTCTCTCGGACAAATATTGGTAGCAACTGTTGGCGCCGTTTATGGGAAACCTTAGAAGGATTTTTTTTTTTTTTTAATAAAACTCAATTATGATCGCATCACACAATTTCGAATTCGAACTCGTTGTTGGGGATCAACTGCTTTACTTGATTCACTCCCCACCACTAGTCAATTCATCTAAAATTGCGCCTTTAGACGAATTTCTAGCATTCTAAAGGTAGGTAAAACACATGTTTAGCATGATCATACAACAAAAAAAGATCCCTTGGAACATGGCTCAAGGGCTATTCAAGCAGAAACAACACCTAAAGGTAAGGCGGTGCTACCATATGAAGTATTCTTGAAATTTTCAGATTCGACAAATAAAGTAGAAGGAGCCAATAATATGAACATTAACAAGCAATGGTCTTAGGAATTTGAAGAAACACTCAAGAAAATTGATCAACTGGAAAACTTGGTAAAAGAAGCTCGCAACCAACCCTTGATAGGGAAAACCTTAGTTAGATTTTTCAATCCCCTCTTTACCAAGGAAATAATGGAGACTCCTCTACCTAGTAAATTCAAGATGCCCAACATAGAAGGATATGATGGATCGTTAGATCCCCTAGACCACTTTAACACATTCAAATGTTGATGTAATTACAAAATGCACCTTATTCCATCATGTACTAAGCATTTGCAAGAACCTTGAAGGGGAATGCTAGGGAATGGTATTGGACATTGTAGGCCAGCTTGGTTGGGTGCCTGAGATGGAGCAACATTTTTGTGGGGTATTTCATCAACAGTCGAAATATGTCAAAGACTTTGGCCCATGTGATGAGCCTTGTTCAAGGAGAGGAAGAGACGTTGAGAAATTTCATGCGCCATTTTATCAATCCAAAACTGAAGGACAAAAACTTGGATCACAGAGTAATAGTACCCGACTTGACAACATCTCTGCAAATTTGTGACTTCTTGAATTCCATAGGAAGGAAAACCTCGACCATCATGGGAGAACTAATGGTGCGAGCCTAGAAATATATAAACTTGAAAGAGGTTGTCACCATAAAAAGAAGTAGATTAGATTTGAAGAGAAAACATAGTAGAGATGCTAATGAAGTCATTGAGAGAGGAGTAAGGAAATGTACCTCCAGTAAAACTTCCCTTCCAAGTATGGAGAATAAAAGAAGGGAAGATGGAATATTTGTAGGAGAAAAATAGGTGGCACAGACCATGAGGTTTCGCAAGATGCAAATCATGTTGGGGAAATTTACCTAAAAAACAGGCACTGCACGAAAAAAAATTGGCCCATTTGATGAGCATTATTTATGAGCCCAAAAGTTCTTATATGATGAGCATCCTTTATGAGTAAACAAAGGACGAGCATTGTTTCAAAAAAAATTGACCCATATGATGAACACCTCTTATAAGACTTAAAAAATGTTCATATGATAAGTACCGCTCATGAAGCAACAAGAGATAAATACTACTCGACAAAAAAATTGGTTCATCTGATGAGCATCGCTCATGAGATCTAAAAATACTCATATGATGAGCACTACTCATGAGACAATAAGAGATGAGCACTACTTAGTAGAGTATTGACCCATTTGATGAGCACCACTTATGAGATAGTAAAAGACGAGAACTACTCGGCAAAGTACAGAAACATTGATGAGCACCGCTCATAAGGCAACAAGAAACTTGCACTGCTCGACAAAAATATTGGTCCATTTAATGAGCACCTCTCATTAGGCCCAAAAATTCCCATTTGATGGCTTCATTTGAATTTAATGATAATAAAAGGACCTATAGTAAATGCAATAAACTCTCGAACTAAAAAGGTAACTTTATGACTCGAGAGTCGGGGGACCGTGGATGGTGAGAATTTACTTTGTGAGCCAGCGGAGACCGTGGATGGTGAGAGTTCGCTCTATAAGCTAGCAGGGACCGTGGATGGTGAGAGTTCTCTGTGAACCAGCAGGGACCGCGGATGGTGAGAGTTCTCTATGAACCAGCAAGAATCGTGGATGGTAATGGAGATGTGTTCCAGGAGTCGGGTTGGCTGAACGTCCAATTGATGCACGGAAGTCGTGTCCGCATTCCAGACTTTACCTGATCAGCGAAACCTAGGGGGAGGACAATGATCTGTAGGTTTGGTGCTACACCAGAGGGTCTGAAGGACTTGTTGGTGGCTGGAGTTCCTACGTAATAATAAAAAAAAAAAATGTAAAGACATCAAGGGATCAATGAAAAGGAGGTAAGGTGGTAAGGCCCATTAATTGAAGTAAGAGGTTAGCATGCCAATCTTTACTCCTTAGTAACATATCAATAGGCAAAGTGTAACTCTTGCAATCCATTAGTAGGGAAATCAATAAGGACATATCTTGTATGCCTATAAAAAAGACTCTCTAAGGATGGTTAGACATCTCATCTCATCTCATCTTATCTTTACTTATTCCTTTACTGTTGCAATCATATAATCCTTCTAAATTCCCTAACTTAGGCATGAGAGTGATCTCTTGGAGTACACATCCAGGATCCTCCAAATCGTTTTTCTCTTATTCTTAGTAGGTGATCGAAATCGGCACACATTTTATTCAAGTGATAGATCAATAGATTTTATATTACCATGATAGGAAATATAATTTAAAAAATGTTATACATGTGATGATCAATAGATTTTATATTACCATGGTAGAAAATATATTCCATTCTAGTTGTAAACCAACAAGCACTATCCATTATTTTTTTTTTCTTATTTTGGTTTTAAATTTATTAGGAATAAAATAATTTTAAATTAGAAAATAAAAACATATTTCTGTTTGTATATAATTATGATCAATTTAACTTAGAAAGTTTTAATTTTGATTTTATTTATTCCTTCTATAGGAAAGTTTGGAATCTTTAGAAAAGGTAAGTAGGATTGTTTGTTTTTGGCACCTTTCTCTTCTTCTTGTTAGACAATTTTTACTTGCACCTCTTTTGCTTCTTTAAATATTATATCTTTTTAAGCAAAGTTAAAGCCTACTTCCTACTTCTTATTTGATTGATCATATTTCTTATTTTCACATTTAGGAATAATATTCTTGCTTAATGATTAAGTACTTCTATTTTTTGTCTCTTTAAATTATTCACATATAGTTATTGTGTGTGTGTGCCTGTTTTTTTTTTTTTAATTTCAAGATTAATTGTAAGAACCCCAATTGCAATTTGTGGCATCCAAAAACTTCCACTAATTATAAAATTAGACACTTAGAACAAAACATATTTTCAATACTTAGTTAATTTTACAACTCAAGTAACCTAATTAGTCAAATGAGATACAAATAATCAAGGCTTAGATAAGAATTTTAAAATATAAAATTTCCACAAATTATATTTATATTTTAAATAAATGTCTCTAAAATATTTAAATTTTAAATTTTATAAGATTTATAATTTTAATAATTAATTCATTTTTGCAATAAATACATTTAAAAGATTTCAATTGGTAAATGTCCAACTGATCAAGATTTCAAAATTTCCATAAATTATTTTAATAAATACACATAAGATATTTTAATATTAAAATTTATAATTTCCATAATTAATTTTTTAAATAAGTAAAACTAAAAGATTTAAAATTTTAAAACTATTAATATTTTGACATGCAAAAGCTTCCATATAATCAAGGTTTAATTATTTAAAATTAAAAATTTCCATATATTGAAATTAGTTTTATATTAAAATAAGTACATATGTCTAAACAATCCATAAGATTTAGAGATTTAAGGGGGCGCTTAGTAAAATTAAGTATTAAGTTTTGAATATTGAATTCAAATTTGATTTTGTGAACTAGTTGTGAATTGATCTTTAACTCATTACTAAATTATTTTAACTGTTTGGTATTTAATATTTGAATGTGTTATTTTTCAGTTTTAACATTCTTAAAACGTAAAAGTATAAATATTTGATTAAATTAATGAGCAATTACATAAACTAAAAATTTTAACTTAATATAAATAATACTTTCTTATCATATATTAAATTAATAATAAGAATAAAAATAATTTAATTTATTATTTACATAAAATTAAAATTTATTATTTTAATTTTGATCACTTGGATATTGAGATTTTTGTCATTTTTATTTTATTTTTTACAAGGGATAGAATTGGAGAAGAGACCTCTGAATTTGAGTGAGACATGTTTCTATATCTATTTCTATTAGAGGAATTTTAAGAAAATTTAGAACTACCATCACATGCTCTCATGTCTAGCTGATTCACTTATTTAATGAATTAGTTCAAACCTAAAAGTATATAAACTGAAACAATTACCTAGTTGCCATTTTACATTTGACGAATTGGGTTTAAAGATCTTTGAATGTCTCATGAAAATAACTTCTAGTCCTTAAGTTTTTTTTATTCGTTTAAGTTTTGTACTAAACGAGTATTTTCACAATCATTTCTAAGATAAATGAGGATTTGGTTCACAAGTTATGAGTAAAAATTATTCTTTTGAAGCTTTTTACTTTTGACTTTAAAGAAAATCTTCAAAAAATCATGTTGGATTATTTGTACCGTCCTTATGGTTTCATGTTACTTTCAAACTCATTACAATTGGTCAAAAATTCACATGCTCTAAATCTTTTTCTGTGAGCATTTTTAAGAATTAGACTTTTTATTATCGCAATAATCCACTTTTGTAATATTATAACATTATTTGTTTTATGATAATTACATTTTCTGTAATTTATTTGTAAATATTTTATGGACGAAAGGTCTCAGAAAGTAGTATGTACCTCAATTATCAATCAACTCTCAAAATGACCTCTTGCCATTTAAATAATATAAAGTTATCTAAATTTGTATCTTTTGTTTTTGGTAATATAACTTCATAATTTCTTTTTTGATAACTCAAAATTTCAACTTGGTGGCACTAATCAAGAGAGGACGTAATCGATTTTATAACTCTTCCATAATAAATCAAAATTGACCTGGAAGAAACATAATGTTTCAAAGTTGTTAACCACTATCTAAATGACATATTAGCTTACACTTTATTTTCTTCCCTAATATTAAATAATTGAAAGAGTAGGAGAGCCCTTAATATCTCTAAGTTCCACAACATTTATTGGCTATAGAAGCAATTTTCTTGTTTTTTTTTTCTCAATGAGAGGATCACACTGGAATTAAATTACACAACTAGAGATAATACATCTTCAATCCTATATTTCTTTCTACTTCTCTCAAGATTCAAACCCAAAAGTTATAATATTAAAGTCTCAATTTTTAACTACTATAATGTCTTGTTAGATTCTACGAGACTTTACAGTAATTAAATATGCAATCAATCACCTCAACTTGGAAGTAGTATTCACTTGAAAGGATTTTTAAAAACTATTGAAAATAAAATAAGGATTTAAATTAGTTCCTAGGCGAAGTATTTTATTTTAATATTTTCAAATGTTTGATAATACAATATCAATATTTTTTTATGAGAAAATAAAAAAAATGTTGGAATATATATTTTCAAATCTAATTCAATAAATGTGTAACATTCATTAATCACTTGTATAACCTAAAAGAGACTTTGATATAAAAACTTGGTATTAACTTATGTAAGATTGAAAAAGGAAAAGACATCAAAGGGATCAACACAAAGGACGAAACATCTATTAATTAAAGTAAGAGGTTAGCATATCAATCTTTACTCCTTACTAACATATCAATAGTCAAAGGGTAACTCCTTCGATCCATTAGTAGGGAAATCAATGAGGAGGTGTCTTGAATGCTTATAAAAAGGACCCCATAAAGAAGGTAAGACATCTCATCTCATTTTATCCTCACTCACTCCTTTATTATTGTAATCATATAATTCTTTTAAATTCATTGACTTAGGTATCGGAGCGATCACCTAGAGTATAACGTGTGTCTTTTAAGCCATTTTTTTCTCATTCTCAGTAGGTTATCGAAGTCGTAATTGATCCAAATTCTCTTGGAAAAATATTGACAGCAATAGCTGGCACTGTTTATGGGAAACCTTAGAAGGATTTCTTTCTAAAACTTAATTATGGTCGCATCACACAATTTTGAATCCGAACCCGTTGTTAGGGATCAATCGCTTTAGTCGATTCAGTCCCCACCACTAGACAATTCGTCTAAAATTGTGCATTTTGACCAATTTCTAGCATTCCAAAGGTAGGTAAAATACATGTTTAGCATGATCATACAATAAAAAAAATCCCGTGGAATATGGCTAATGGGTTATTAAGGTAGAAACAACACCTAAAGGTAAGGCGGTGGTACCATATGAACTAGTCTTGAAATTTTTCAGATCTGACAAATAAAGTAGAAGGAGCCAATAATATGAACATTAACAAGCAATGGTCTTAGGAATTTGAAGAAAAACTCAAGAAAATTGATCAACTAGAAAATTTGGTTAAAGAAGCTCGAAATCAACCCTTAATAGGGGAAACCTTAGTTAGATTTTTCAATCTCCTCTTTATCAAGGAAATAATGGAGATTCCTTTGCCTAATAAATTCATGATGCCCAACATAGAAGGATATGATGGGTCGTTAGATCCCCTAGACCACTTTGACGTATTCAAATTTTGATGTAATTACAAAGTGCACCTTATTCCATCATGTGCTGAGCATTTGCAAGAACCCTGAAGGGTGTCATCCCATTGCTAGTTTGATAGCTGTTATTATAAGCAAATTCAACCAATGACAAAAACTGTATCCAACTACCTCTAAAGTCCAGCACACAAGTTCGGAGCATATCCTCTAGTATCTGTATAGTCCTCTATGTTTGTCCATCGACCTGAGGATGAAATGCTATACTGAACGTCAGCTCAGAACCCATGACTCTTTGCAAACTCTTCCAAAATTGAGATGTGAATTGTGGGTCTTGGTCCGATAAAATGGACACTAGCACACCATGTAGTCTAACTATCTCCTGTATGTGCAACTCTGCCAATCTACTCCTGGAGTAGTTAATTTTGATTGGAAAAAAATGGGTAGTCTTTTTTAATCGATTTACAATGACCCATATGACATTTTTTCCTTGCTGTGTTGGTGACAATCCTGTGACAAAGTCCATGGAAATATGCTTTCACTTCCATTTTGGAATATGAAGTGGGTGCAATGATCCTGCAGGCCTCTGATGCCCAGCCTTTATTTTCTGACAGGTCAAACACTACTCTACATATTCAGAAATTTCTATCTTCATATTGTTCCACCAAAAGGATACCCACAAATTCCTATACATTTTCGTGCTTCCCGGATGTACCATATACAGGGAACGATGCGCCTTTTCTAAAATAGTCTTTTTAATTCCAACATCATTGGGTACACACAACCTGCTATGAAACCTTAAAGCTCCATCATCTAAAATATTAAAATCTATCTCCAGCCCACTTTGAATTTTATCTGCAATCTTTACCAATTCTACATATTTCATCTGAGCAGTTTTAATTCTTTCCTGTAAAGTGGATTGAATTATCAAATTGGCGATAAATGCTTGGTGATTTCCCTCCACTAGCTCCACACCAAGCCTTTCTAAACCCATCTTGATCGGATGTTGAGTTACCATTGCTGATACTAATGAACCCACTGATTTCTGACTCAAAGCATCAGCTACCACATTAGCTTTTCTTAGGTGGTAATTGATGGTGCAGTCATAATATTTAATCAGCTCTAGCCACCTCCTCTGCCTCATATTTAGCTCCTTTTGTGTGAAAAATTACCTCAGGATTTTGTGGTATGTGAAGATCTCGCACCTACCCCTATACAAATAGTGCCTCCAAATTTTCAACACATAAACTATTGTTGCTAATTCAAGATCATGGGTAGGGTAATTTTTCTCATACTCTTTAAGCCGCTAGAGGCATAAGCTAAAACTTTTCCCTGTTGTATCAGCACACACCCGAGTCCCCCGTGTGATGCATCACTGTAAATTGCAAAACTTTCTTCTCTCGAAGGATTTGTCAGAATAGGTGCAGTGATGAGTCCCTGCTTCAACTCTTAAAAACTTTGTTCACACTCTATTAGGTTTGGTGTATTCCCAAGAGTGGGGGTGAATTGAAATTTTAAAACTTATTCCTAGGTTAAACTAGATGTTATCAGAATATCACAACCTAGGGTCTTTCTATGCAATCCCAAATGCATAGATAAATATAATATGCGGAAATTTAAATCATGTGCATCATTCACACTATAACATACATGTGCAGAAAATATAAACAGACACACGATATGTTATCGGGGTTCGACCAATACTGCTTACGTCCCTGCCTCAGCTTGCAAGCCAGAGGATTCCACTAAAGCTCACTTAACGGGTGGAGCGGCATCGGTTATAACTCGATCAATTAGCGAGGCTGATCTCAACCTATACCTTACCAGGATGGTGCACCTAACTTTTCTAACCGGGTCTAAGCCAATCCGGGACTATTCAACAGGACTAGTCTCCTTTTTTAGGCCCACACCTGGAATACAATCAATATGAAATTTTCGTACAAATAAACGCTTCTTACACAAGAAGATATGTACCACTACGCACAAGTAATAATCAGTGCACCTTAGTGATGTAAGAATTATAAGCTCGGTGCTCTACGTATGTAATCAACACTCAAGGTTATGTCTATAGTCTATCAAGTACAAGAGTGTTTTATAAGCTAATCTTTGAAAGCAAAGTATATCAAATCTCAATATCAGATTGGTGTTTCAAAGATGCTAGCAACAATATTCAAATCAACTCAAAAAATATTTTCCTCAATGAAATATGACACAAGAGTTGTTTGAAAAAATATTATAGCTTGTGAAAATATTTGCACAACAAAAATATAGCTATAGGAATCTTGCAATGACAATGCAAAGATCCTTAAGCTACTAAGTTTATCCCAGCACAAGATTTATTAAATTTAAATTTGTGGGATAAACTTAACTTAACTCCCCAAAATAAACATCAACTAATCAAGCAAACCATGGGAGTATTAGCCAATTAATAGTATAACAATAGCACACTAGATACTCTCACAATGCTAGGATTTATCAAAGGAATGAAGGTATGAGAGTATTTGGAAATAGAATGGGCAAACTAAAGTTATGGATTTTCAGAGAATTTTTGCCCTAATCCTTTTGCTAATCCCCACTAATTTTGACAAATGATTGGGTAATATATAGAAGTGGGGGAAAAATAACCGTTGGGGGACTTGCTGGGAATTTTTCAAAATGTTTTAGTTGTGTTTAGAAAAATTAACCTTGTTTAACCGACTTAACTACGGTAAAAAATAAGCAACTCGAGAGTTTTAGGTGGCTGAACTTTAGTTAGATCACCCAAATAGACTTATCTCTAAAAGCCATTTTAAAAGGTTTGGGTGCCGGAGTTCAAGCTCAGTTGGCTAAACAAAAGTTAGAAACTTTCTGTCCGCGGTTCGGGTGCTTGGTCCAACAATCGGTTAACCAAACTCACAAGTTTGGTTGCCCGAGGTCATTTTGAACTATAAAGTTTAGTCGCTTGAGTTGCAAAAAAGTGCCCTGACACAGGTTCGATTGCCTGAGGGAGGTATATTCATTACTAGTTCGGTTGCTCGAAACCAGGTCAACCCGTAGACTTTCCAGCTGTTCGGGTGCCTGAGGTGTTTTGAATACCAAAGGTTCAGTCGCCCGAATCCTCATGATTTTGATCGTTTAAGTCCAATTTTTAACCAATTGATTCCCCTAATTATGTAAGTGATATGGAGATTGTTTAAGCATTTGTTTAGGGACTTAAGGTCTTTCTATCCTACCGGAAAAATCCGACATTGGTCGACCGAAGGTGATCCTTAAGGTCTCTCTAAGGTCTTGAACTTATAGTCTTACATGCATGATATGCAAGTTATTATAGACCTTGGATGATTATTTTTACAGACCCAGCGAAATGAAATATAGATTACAATAATTAAAAACATTCTGGGTCTTCAATTTCCTCAAGTTGCCATGTGCCATCAATATGATCTTCCTAATATAGTCGTGCACACAAACTTAACAAACGTTAAATACCGGAGTATTTGTCATAATCAAAACAGGGTATGACCCATGTGGTCAACAATCTCTCCTTTTTTGATGATGACAAATACTTGCCTACTTCTCTCCCTTTTGGTAACAGTAAAAAAGGCATAGATAAGACATTTAAGTATATAAGCAAATAAAATGTAATTATCATTCAAATACAAGATATGGTTTTGGGAAATCTTTAAAAATTTCGGCAGCATGCCGTTTGAAAATAGAACATTTACCAAAAGAATATCTGTATAAAAATGATTCGATTGAGTTCAAATGATGATTTACAATAATTTATGCAAATCAAACAGACCAGTATAATCAATAAACAGAAGTATAATCTTTCAAAAGCCAAGAGATATAAAAATCATGCAGGGCCAAATGAGTAACACAAACAATCTTACAAAGCATGGAGTATAGGAATTAAGCACACAAAAAGTATAACCGGTCATTTAAAGATTTAAATGACATGAAAATAGAATTAGACCATAAATATGCACAAACCATTGCAATTGAAATATATCATAAGACCCGTGAAAGATATGAGTTTAAAAGCATACTGCATATGATACCAAATAGAAGGTTTGAACATAAAACAGTCTAACTAGTTCGCATGCATTTTCATGTGAAGTTACCGAACCAGTTATGTAATTTTTAAAAAACATATATGTATATATATACCCCTTTGATATTTACAAAAAGTACTGGGGGTTGCTTGCTGAAAAATAAGATTTAAAGATCAAGCAAGTACAAATTTTCTGGTTTGTCAATTAAGCACATACGAAAAATATAACCAGAAAAGCATACCCATAATGATCCTAAAAATTTAACAATAACATGCAAGGATCACATGGCAAGCACAAAGCATGTGGCAAAACAATATATATCAACTTAAGATTCTCACAGAGATCATTTCATTTAAGCACATGCCACAGTGAATTCAAAATAGATGTAAGCTGAAAAAATTTGTGAGAATAACAGGATGGATATTTAAATTTGGATGCTCCCCTTATCAATTTGAATTCATGCTTAGATACAATAAACTACTTATACTAGATGAAGAATTATTTCATTATGCCTAGTACTATAAGCCATCATTTGGAAACTTCTAAACTAACCATACTGATTATTAATCAACTATATTTATCTCTATCAGTATAGTTATCCATAGACTATAGTTGCATCAAAGAATATATATTAAGGCATGCTATGTAGTTCATGACCCAAGAACATTCCATATCAAATCATAAAACTTCAAGTGTAGGATATAATGTTCAGAGATTTTCAGAAGAGCCTCAATATTTCAAAAAGTAAAGTGATGCATATAAGTCATTTATGCACTTTCTATAGGGATGGAGTTGAGCTCCCCTAATCATTTGATGATTATGTGAGGATGAAGTTTAATGTTCAATTAGGTTTCACTCATCCTTTCAAAAAATATTTTAACGTTAATTTTATCATAATCATCTTTAACACAAGGTTTTGGTTTGGAAAAATTCCTGTCAAAATTTCGGTAGCATGCCTGTAACGACCCGAAGAATAATGATATTTAAATAATAAAAAAAGAGGAAAATGGAAATAGGAATAGAAGGAGGCAGCTGACTTCGTCAACGACGTTGCATTTTGGATGGGATAATCCCAAGAAATTTTCCAAGCTTCGTCGACGAATACAGGGGTTTCATTGTTGAGGGTACTTCAATATCTCGTCGACGAAGTTCCGTCTTGTCGATGAGAAGATACCGAGAGAGGATTTTCGGAAGCCTAAAATTCATCGACGAGGGTTGAGGCTCGTCGACGAACTTTCTATTGGACTCGTCGACGAGGTGACGTGGCTCGTAGACGAATCCCTCAGTATAAATAGGGTTAAACATGATTTTTCAGTTCATTTCCTTGCGTAGAATCTCTCTCTCTCTCTCTCTCTCATCCTTTGGTTTCTCCTCCTTCTCTCTAAGTTTTTGGGCCAGATTTTCACCGATTCGACGATCTGAAGCCACCATGACGCTCCTGGGAAAGTTCTCTGCAAGTCTGCCAGAGCGGATCGTCGGTGGGGCTGAGTTGGAAAACATCCCAAATCCAGGGTAAGACTTTCTACTCAGTATTTGCCTATTTGACAGTTGTAGGAAGTGTTGTACGCGTAGAAATACTCAACTTTAGTTCTGAAAAATGCCGTTTTCAGGGTGTTGAATGGGGAACTCTGCGGGTGCAGAACTTTAGTTCATATTATTATTTATATGAGATGAATTATGCTATGGAAACCATTATGTTCTGCCATGTTTGATTATACATGTTTTCCCATAAATGATGTATATATAGTTTTACTGGTTATGTTTAAGATTATATGATATCATAGAAATGCTCATGTTGCCACACACTAAAGTTAGTTTATTTCCCTTACTAAGAGGTGTCTCACCCCAAATTTTATAAACATTTCAGTAGCTCCAGATAGGAGAGCGGGTAAAGCCCCGCTGATCTAGTACGGTTGATCTGCCCCTCCAGAAGGGTAAGTGTTTTGATATGGTCGGATGTATTTTGTGGGATGACCCTAAGATATCTTTTGGGTTGTGTACTGTGTGTATATAAATAAAGTGGATGTAGTATCTCTGGTATTGTGATGGATGATTATGTATTTATGATATTATGATTGCATGTTTCCTGCTGCTTAGGCTTCCGCATTGTGTTTCTGATGTATGCCTGGTACCCACAGGTGCAGGTGGATTATGATCCGCTAAGTTTTGTGATATTGAGTGTATAAAAAAAAGAAGTGGAAATTAAGCAGTTTGTCATAGTTTGGTATCAGAGCCTAGGTTGCTAGGTTCTATAGACTTTAGAATGCAGCGAAAATAATACCAGAGTATAGGAAAAAAATTGAGGTTATTCTATAGTCTAGAGGCAGGACTTCCGTGGTAGTTTCTATGTTTTTCTTGGGGTGAGGATTTCAGGAAAACCATAGTAAGTTATTGTCGGGTTGTGTTCCTAGAATGTAGGACTGGGGATTAGAAATAAGTTGAGAGTATTGAGATAAGAGGCTAGGTTAAGCGGGTAAGTTATAAGGATAGAATTTCTAAGTTGCATTTGTTGTTTTTAGGATGGATCCAGGAGGAAGTAGTGCGTATGCGAGTGGTAGTGATAGAGCGGGGCCATCAAGTGTAGCTGGGACCAACTATGACTCGGTATTACGTAACGTGGCTCAGCAGGTTATGGTTGAGATTGCTAAGAGCTCGAGGGAGTAGAGTGGTCCATCAGTTGGTCATGGGTGCACTATCGAGAAGTTCACAAAGATGAATCCTCCGACCTTTTTAGGAGGAGTCGATCTTGCAGTCGCTGAAAACTGGATGCAGGAGACTGAGAAAGTTTTGGCGATGCTACAATATACGGAAGAACAGGTCCTTTTTGCCACCTATAGACTGACAAGAGAGGTCGAGAGGTGGTGGACTGCGGTGAGACTGCTGGAGCAGTAGAGGACGACTCCGATAGTCATGACATGAAACCGGTTTGAAGAGTTGTTCTTCGATAGATATTTTCCATCTACTGTCAGGGAAGCTAAAGTAGAAGAGTTCCTGAGTTGAAGCAGGGACAATTATCCGTCTAGCAGTATGTGGCGCGTTTCATCGAGCTCTCTCATTTCGCCCCATATATTGTTCCTAATGAAGTGAAGAAGGCAAGGAAGTTTGAGAGAGGCTTGAGGCAGAGTATATTCAAGCAGGTGGTGGTGCTGCGGATCCAAGACTTTGCTGAGTTAGTCGACAGGGCATCCTTGGCAGAGATTGGTGAGCGTCTAGATGCAGAGAAGCAGGGACAGAGGAAGAGATCTACATCTACGGGCTACCAGCAGGGTCCTAGATAGAATCAGTGGAGGAGAGGTAATCATGGCAGAGGGCGGAGGTAGGAGATGGGAGGACGCGAGGTGTAGGCAGGGTAGGATCCTCCAGTCTATTAGATTTGTGGTAGGAGGCACTGAGGAGAGTGTTGAGCTGGTGGTGTGGTCTACTATCGTTGCGGTAGACTGGGGCACATGGTGCAAGACTGCCCTACACCTCCAGATGCAGTTCCAACTCCTAGATCATACCGCGGAAGTTATTAGGTGCTACGTGGAGGCCAGTAGAGGAATATGGCTCCAGCCAGGGAATTTACTCTGACGCCAGGTGAGGCTGAGACGGTAGGTGACATAGTGACATGTATGGTTATTATTGTTTCTTTTAAAGTTATTCCATTGTTTGATTCAGGAGCTACACACTCGTTCATGTCTCCGGGGTGTGTTAAATTATGTGGGGCTAAAACACAACCGTTAGACGTTGAATTGTTAGTGTCTACACCGATAGGATCTGTAGTGAGATGTAGTAAGGTACTCTGGGATTGTTCAGTTGATGTTCAAGGGGAAATTCTGTCTGCTGATCTAATAGTGTTGGATATACACAGGTTTGATGTTATATTTGGTATGGATTGGCTAGCAGCTAATTTTTTCAGCATATATTGCTGTGCACCAGAAGTGATATTCAGATTTCCAGGGAAAGCAGAATTAAGGTTTGTAGGATCGCAGGTATAATCCCCGCCTCAGCTAGTTTCAACTATCCAGGCCAGGAGATTACTGTTAAGTGGTTGTTAGGGGTTTGTGGCAATTATGAAGGAGATGATAGAGAATGAATTGAAACTTGCAAACACGCCTGTAGCAAAGGAATTTAGAGTTGTTTTCCAAGATAAGCTACCTGGCTTGCCACCTGATCGTGAGGTAGATTTCCCTATTGATCTATTTCCAAGTATAACGCTGATTTCTAAAGTACCTTACCGGATGACGCTAGTGGAGTTGGCAAAATTGAAGAATTAGTTGCAAGATCTACTTGATAAGGGCTTCATGCGACCTAGTGTATCTTCGAGGGGAGCTCCAGTTTTATTTGTGAAGAAGAAAGACGGGTTTGTGAGGATGTGTATAGATTATAGAGGGATTAATAAAGTGACAATCAAGAACAAGTATCCTCTACCCCGTATCGACGATTTTTTTGTCCAGCTCCAGGGTACACGGGTATATTCGAAGATTGACCTCAGATCCAGGTACCATCAGGTAAAAGTGAAAGCAGAAGACGTCTCGAAGACGACCTTCAGCACTAGGTATGGGCATTACAAATATTTTCTTATACCGTTTGGTTTGACGAATGCTCCCGCGGTATTTATGGACTTGATGAACAGAGTCTTCCACCAATACCTAGACCAGTTTGTTGTTATTTTTATTGATGATGTACTGGTCTATTCAAGGAGCTATGAGGAGCATGAGACGCACTTGAGGTAGGTTCTACAGATGCTTCGGGAAAAGAAGTTGTACACCAAGTTCAGTAAATGTGAATTTTGGATTGAGAAGGTCCTGTTTTTGGGGCATATTGTGTTTGGAGATGGTATTTCTGTGGATCCTAGTAAGGTTGAGGCCATAGTGAATTGGGCTAGACTGAGGAATGTCCAGGAGATCAGGAGTTTCTTGGGACTAGTTGGGTATTACTGTCATTTCTTTGAGAGATTCTCAGCTTTGTCAGGACCTTTGAAATGACTTACTAGGAAGAATGCTAGATTTGAATGGGATGACAGTTGTGAGCAGAGTTTTCAGGAATTGAAGCAGAGATTAGTCACAATGCCAGTACTAATCATCCCGTCAGGGGGTGAGGGTTATACTATTTATAATGAGGCGTCCTTGAAGGGACTTGGCTATGTATTGATGCAGCATAGTAGGGTGGTGGCGTATGCGTATAAGCAGTTGAAAGAATATGAAAAGAACTACCCTACACATGATCTTGAATTGGCTACAGTAGTACACGCCTTGAAGATTTGGAGGCATTATCTCTATGGCGAGTGGTGTGAGATCTTCTCCAACCATAAAAGTTTGAAGTACTTTTTCACTCAAAAGAAACTGAATATGAGGCAGAGAAGGTGGTTGGAGCTAATTAAGGATTTTGATTGTACCATCAGTTATCACCTAGGGAAAGCAAACATGGTAGCTGATGTGTTGAGCAGGAAGTCTAGGGAATCAATGTTGGCGACAATAGAGATCCAGTATCCGATCGTGATGGATCTGGAGAGACTTGTCATCGAATTAGTTAAAAGTGGTTCTCAGGCTTGCATTGCTAGTTTAGTGGTGCTGCCTATTCTACAAGAGAGGATTAAAGCTGCTCATAAGGAAGAATCAGAGTTAGCAGAGGTGATAGACAGAGTACAAAATGGTCAGGGGAAGGAATTTAGTATTGCAGATGATGGGGTTTTGCCGTTCTGTTCTAGATTATGTGTTCCTGCCGATACTGAGATCATAAAGACTATTTTAGAGGAGGCTCACAGATCTTTGTATATAGTTCATCCCGATAGTACGAAGATGTATAGGGATCTGCAAGAGTCGTACTGGTGGAGTGGTATGAAGAGAGAGATCGCCGAGTATGTAGCCTAATGTCTGACGAGCCAGTAGGTAAAAGCTGAGCACCAGAGGCCGGTAGGGCAGTTGCAACTGTTATTTATCCCTGAGTGAAAGTGGGATCATATATCTATGGACTTTGTGTTAGGACTACCGATGGCGTTACATGGCCAGAATGCCATCTGGGTGATTGTTGACCGTTTGACTAAGACCGCCCACTTTTTACCTATCAAGATAAGCTCCTCCTTTAACCGTTTGGCAGAGATTTACATTCAGGAGATAGTTCGTTCTCATGGGGTGCCAGTATCGATTGTATCAGATCGAGACCCGTGTTTTACATCACGTTTTTGGAAGAGTTTGTAGGAAGCACTAGGGACTCAATTGTCATTTAGCACGACATTCCATCCTCAGTTAGATGGGCAGATTGAGAGGATGATACAGACATTAGAGAGGATATGCTCCAAGTGTGTGTATTGGATTTTGGGGGTAGTTGGACTCAGTTCATGCCGCTGGTGGAATTTATGTATAATAACAGTTATCAAACCAATATTGGCATGGCACCCTTTGAGACTTTATATGGTAGGAGATGTCGTTCTCCTTTATTTTAGGATGAAGTGGGTGAGCGGTGAGTAGTGGGGCCAGAGCTTGTGCAACAAGCGTGTGATAAGGTTCAACTTATCAGAGACAAAATCAGTGCAGCTCAGAACCGACAGAAAAGTTATGCTGATAATCGCCGCAGGAATCTGGAATTTGATGTGGGTAATCATGTGTTTTTGAAGATAGCTCCATTGAAAGGGGTTATGAGGTTCGGCAAGAAGGGTAAACTTAGCCCTAGGTTCATCGGCCCGTTTGAGATTTTAGAGAAAGTAGGACTGGTAGCCTACAGACTAGCTTTGCCACCTGTGTTATCTAGGATCCACGATGTATTCCATGTTGCTATGTTGAGAAAATACGTCTCAGATTCTTCTCATATCATCAGTTATGGTGAATTAGAGCTCAGTGATTCACTGGTGCATGAGGAGGTACCAATACAGATTCTAGATAGGAAAGTGCAGGAGTTACGTAACAAGAAGATTCCTTAGGTAAAAGTTCGGTGGAGGAATCATACAGTTGAAGAGGCTTTTTGGGAGTCCGAGGAGCAGATGAAGCAGAAGTACCCACAACTATTTCAAGAAACTTAAGTAGTTAGGTAATATTTCTTTTGCAAGTACATGTAATGGTTTAATTAGTGTAGAATTTTAGTTTTGGGAGAATTTTTATTTTGTATTTGTAATCTCCTAGGACTTGGAATGTAATCATGGTATTCTTCCGCCATAAGTGAGGGTAAATAATAAAATAAGTAGACCATTTTTCCTGTTAAGGGATGGTGAGTTACGTGAACAGTAAATTTCGAGGACGAAATTTAATAAGGAGGGGAGAATGTAACGACCCAAAGAATAATGGTATTTAAATAATAAAATAAAGGAAAATGGAAACACGAACAGAAGGAGGCAGCCGACTTCGTCGACGACGTTGGATTTTGGATGGGATAATCCCAAGAAAATTTTCAGGCTTTGTCGACGAACACAAGGGTTTCATTGATGAGGGTGCTTCAGGATCTCGTCGATGAAGTTCCGTCTCGTCGATGAAAAGATACTGAGAGAGGATTTTTGGAAGCTTGAAATTCATCGACAAACTTTCTACAGACTCGTTGACGAGGTGACTTGGCTCGTCGATGAATCCTGCAGTATAAATAGGGTTAAACGTGAATTTTCAGTTCATTTCCTTGCACAGAATTTCTCTCTGTCTCTCATCCTTTGGTTTCTCCTCCTTCTCTCTAAGTTTTTGGGCTGGATTTCTGCCGGTTCGACGATCTAAAGCCACCACGACGCTCCTGGGAAAGTTCTCCGCAAGTCTGCCGGAGCAGATTGTCGGTGGGGATGAGTTGGAAAACATCCCAAATCCATGGTAAGACTTTCTACTCAGTATTTGCCTATTTGAATGTTGTAGGAAGTGTTGTACGCATCGGAATACTGAAATTTAGTTATGGGAAATGCTGTTTTTATGGTGTTGAACGGGGAACCATATAGGTGTAGGAGTATTTTTCTTAGGAACTTTTCAGGACACAGGTAAGGGGATAAACTAAGCTAGTATTTTATGAAAAATATGTATATTGTTATAGCATTTGATTTCAGGAAAATAAATATATTTATATATATGCTTTATATTTGGGAAATACTACTAAAAATGACGGTATGTTAAATATATGAAAAACCTGTTTAGTGTGGCATGAGTAGAAATTGTTATGAAATACTGTTTTCTAGGAATGTGTTAATGATACGGAGTTTTATAATGAAAAACTGGCGTACAGACCGAGTTTTTATATAAGTTTGCCGGCGTACGGGCCGAACTATGTTTATGATTTGCCGGCGTACAGACCGAGCTACGGAAATGATTTGCCAGCGTACAGGCTATGCTATGGATATGATTTGATAGCATATGGGCAAAGCTATGGAAATGATTTGCCAGCGTACGGGCTGTACTATGATATGATTTGTAGGCGTACGGGTTGAGCTATGGTAAAATGTGAAATACCAGCGTACGGGCCGATGATTTTCATATACGCATATATGCAAAATGATAGGATTGATTTGATAATTAATAATACGAAATATCCATGTATCACAGTTTTAGTATATGTTATATGATATTAGAACCTGGTTGGCTTGGTCTAGGCTAGCACTTGCACGGTACCGTTGCTATATGTCCTTGGTCATCATGATCATGATATTTGTGTTAATGCCGTTGTATGGAGTGGTGTGAGATTGGATGGTCGATGTGGTTTTTAAGAAGTGTGTGAGTGCCCCTGGTGTACGGACCAGGTCTGGCAGACCCATCAGACTTACAGACTGTACTCTTGACTTGGCAGTGGTCGGCCAACCATTGTCAGGTCCTGCCTTCGGGCCACATAACCCAGTCATGTGGGGGTAATACATGACAACAGCCAGCTAACCTACCAGGATTGTTTTCATATTATTATTTATGTGAGATGGAATTATGCTATGGAAACCATCATGTTCTTCCATGTTTGATTATACATGTTTTCCCAGAAATGATGTATATATAGTTTTACTGGTTATGTTTAAGATTATATGATATCACAGAAATGCTCATGTTGCCACACACTAGTGTTAGTTTATTTCCCTTACTAAGAGGTATCTCACCCCGAATTTTATAAACATTTCAGGAGCCCCAGATAGGAGAGCAGGTAAAGCCCCGCTGATCTAGTACGGTTGATCTGCCCTTCCAGAAGAGTAAGTGTTTTGATATGGTCGGATGTATTTTGTGGGATGACCCTAAGATATCTTTTGGGTTGTGTATTGTGTGTATATAAATACAGTGGATGTAGTATCTCTAGTATTGTGATGGATGATTATGTATTTATGATATTATGATTGCATGTTTCCTGCTGCTTAGGCTTCCTCATTATGTTTCTGATGTATCCCTGGTAACCACGGGTCTAGGTAGATTATGATCTGCTAAGTTTTGTGATATTGAGCGTATAAAAAAAAATGTGGAAATTAAGCAGGTCGTCACAATGCCATCTGAAAATCGAACTTTTCATAAATTTTCATGCACCAAAACCTGATAGATTTAAGTAATCAATTCAAAATAATTCAGTTTGAGCATGCAAGAACCTATATCCACTACCAGCATGCAATACACATCCACTGCATCTGCTATGCAAGAGGCATTCAATACAAACATGCAATCTAATAGTATGGTCAACTCAAGATATTCAATATAGCTCAATAGTGGTTTGTGTTAGGAAAATACATAAACTATCCATCAAAGAAATTTTAACCATTTATTGAATCATGGATAGTGCTGCAATGCTATATACATATAGGCATAACGGCATAAACAATATAAGGATATGAGAGCATTTTAATTTATATAACCATGAAGAATAAAAGCTCCCCTGAGTTATGTACTTAACCATTTAACGCCTTTTTCATTTTCTAATTTCTTTAGCCAAGAGTTATAATATTTTTAATGATTTTAGCTTGGCCTTGAATGCTTAGGCTTAGAGGACCAAAAAGTCACAGACAATATTTTCCAAGATCATAAGCCAATCTTGCCTCTTTTCTTATGAATCTGGATACGTGTGAGAGGCATATGATTAAATACTCTCAAGGATTAAAATTTATGTTAAGTTCAAAGAGTATTCATTATGAGTGGACATTTTAAAAAATGTTTTCATGCTTAGAAATGATGTCTAGGTATGTGCAAAGAGCGTCTAGGAGAGTATGTATTTTGAAGACAACTCTTTGGACAGTGGTATGTATCCTTTAGATATAATTATAATTATGAAGCAAGGATACAACTGGTTAGTAGAAAGGATGTATTATGATAAGCACTCAATATATACTAGTCATTTATGATCAATAGAGCTTTAAGCCTAAAGTAATGACTCCTACTTGTTCAAGGCTTTTAAGTTTAAGGATGGGTTAGGATTAAATGATATATATATGGATCCCCTCAACCACAAGCTTGAGCTATGGATAATGTATACTTAACCTTAAGATTTTCATATTTATGTGTGAGTTAAGCATTTTGAATTATATACTAGGCATAGAAGCCTTGTCCATTTGGAAGTGGATATGTATACAAAGCTTCTACATTTTAAATCTAAGCCACTTCCCAAGCCTATTGGAATTACTAACCCCTAAACCTAGGAACTAAGGATGGATTAGATGATTATATAATATTAATTTAGATCCATTTTTACAAAGGTCCTACCGGGTTTGCTTTCATGATTATCCATTTCATTTCTTCTTCTAAGCCTCTAGCACTTCTGAGTGAACAGTTAAACCATAAGTGCCACATAGTTTTGCAAAATAAGCAAGTATTGAATATATATAAGAGATTATGCTTATTTATTCCGTTTTTGCTTAATGAGACATGGCAATAAGATTTGTAAGACACACCCTTTGAAAATGTTTTTCTTTTTAACTCTTAAGGGTTTGTTATACTTCCCATCTTTGGATTTGAAAATCATTTCAAAATTATCTTCAATATTTCTTTCTAAACAGATGATTTTCAATACCTTCACAATCTTTTTCTTTTCTAAGGTGGTGAAATTAGGAATAGTTTCCCAAGATGGGGGGTGAATTGGCTTTTTAAAACTATCTCTTTAGTTCTTTTAAAGTCCTTAACTTTTTTTAATATTTAACCAATTCTTTTACTTGTTAATTTATTTTGTCAATCAAACAAGAACTTGATTTCTTTTGAACAATCAATCAACAACACAATTAAACACAATTAAACATTCAATCTTCAACCACACTTTGAAAGTAAAAACAATTAAACAATTAATCACAATTTCCAAACCAACACAACCATAATTCATTTACCAAATATAAGTTCACTGCAATACTATTAGATTGATGAAATCATTCAAGATTTATGACTCTTGGAATATAAAACAAATCTTTATACCATCCAATCACAATCAATATAATATATGTAACTTTCAGCTTTTGATGTTTTCGGCCCTGTGGTGAATGTGAGTTTTGAACAAATCCCTGTATATATGAAATTTCTTCTTTAATATGATGTTCAATATAAAATCCTATTACTCTTTCCAAACTCCAGAATTCAAATAAACTCATAAGTTAATTTATCTTTGGGATGTTTAGCCAAGTAACGTACTCCCGTATGGTTTTCGCAAAGAATGGTTCAACCAACGTACTCCCTTTCAATTTCTACAACCCAAATATGTAGTTTATATGATTTTAAATTTAAACTTTAAGGTTTACTTGATTTCCAAATATACGTAGTTTATATGATTTTAAATTTAAACCATCCATGCAATTTAAATATGTACTGAAAAATAAAGAATAGGGAAAGAGAGAGTGAGGCGGAGATTTTTACGAGGTTCGGCTTATACCCAGCCTACGTCCTCGCCTTTGGCAAACCACAAAAGGATTCACTAAACCTGTTCTTTTAACGGGCGGAACAATACCTTTAAAACACTCCTTGGGTAAGGCTAGAGCCCGCCTTCTCCAAATGATATCCCCTCGTCCGGTCACTCCTTAACTAGGCTAGAACCCGCCTCTCTAAGCAATATCCCCTTGCTTAGCCAACGATCCAAACAACCCTTGGAATCATCAATCTACAAGAAATAAATCAAATAGATGCGTACAAATAATGCTCACACAAAGAGCTGATTAGTACACTTTAGAAACTAATATACTTCAAATTCAAAATATCAAAAGAATGAAGTAAGAAGCTCAATATAAATATCACCGGTTTACTTCTCTTTGATAAGGATCAAGAACTTAAATCAGATACTTCAGAGAAGTTGTAAAAGCTCAGAGATTTCTCAGAAATTTTGCAGAAATTTAGAGCTTTAAAACAAATTGCAAGAAACTTTGAGTGAAAGAGATCTTGAAAGAATTTTCAATGCTTGGTGTATTTTGATTCTTATAAACCATGTATATATAGGCTTAAAAAATACTTTCATTCGTGCTCCCCAAGTTTACTTGGAGTGCCCCCAAAGTTTCCAAAATTATTAGGGCGCAAGTCAATTAAATTTGAAAAAGAGAAGTTTGGAAAATCTGCCCGTTGCCATACTTCGGTTGCCTAAGGTGCAACCTTCGGTTGCCTGAAGTGGGTTTAGGAGCCTGAAGAAACAGGGTCAGGCACCTGAAGATACACTACCTGTTTGATTTTCTTAAGCAAAAATCTTCGGTTGCCCGAGAATTTAACCTCAGTCGCTTGGACAGTACAAAATCACTTTCCTTCTTTCTTTTTCAAAGATATTTGGTTTCTTTGCTTCTTTACTGAAATTAGGAATAGCTTCCTTAAGAGGGGGGGGGGGTGAATTGGAATCTTTTTATATTTTGATAATTTTTAATCTTTTTCTTTAGATACTGAATAGAGCACAATAGATAATATATAAACACTCCTTAGAATACTTGTAATTTTAAACAAACAAGATAATCAATAAAGCGTAAACAATTTAATCACTTAATCAAGGATAATATTTATTTTGTTGATTTCCCTGTGAATATGTATCACTGGCTTTGAATTTACTTCCAGTATGTACCACTCTTGATTAAGATTTCCGCAGATTAACCAACGTACTCCTTTTTGGGTTTCCGCAAATGGTTAATTGAAACGTACTTTCTAAACACTAAGAATCTTTATTTCTTTCTCTTTGAAACTTGTTACCTGCTCTTTGAAATCATACAACACGGCAAATAAAGTATATAAAATAGAGAGAAAGTCACAAGATTTTTACTAGGTTCGGCTTCAACACAGCCTACGTCCTCACTCTTGGCAAAATACCAAAGGTTTCCACTATGGTAGTTCCATTACTGGGTGGAACAAAGCCTGTTTACAATCACTCCTTTGGTCAAGGCTAGAGCCCGCCTTCTCCAAACAATATGCCCTTGTTTGGTCAACGTTCCAACAGCCTGGAAACATTCAAAATCTACAAGAGAAATATCAAAACTTGATGTACAAGAGAAGCTCACTCAAAGAGCAGATTAGTACAGATAAGAACTATGTACTTCAAAAGCTAAAATATCAAGAATGAAATAAACTTTTGAAGCTTTTCAAAGAATTCACCAAAATCTTTTTCTCCAGATGAGAAATCAGTAATTCTTCAAAATTTGATGAACAAAATATCAGAACAACAATACTTTTAGCTTTGCAAGAGAATGAGTAAGAGATATTAGAGCAAGAGAGCTTTGAGAGAGTTTCAATACTTGGATGATTAATTTTAATTCTCAAGAACCATATATTTATAGGCTTTCAAGTAGGTTCCCTTGTTGTAAGAGTTTCCTTAAAAAGTTTCCCAAGTTGTTAGAGAATTTGGGTTTTAAACGGCTATAATTTAAAAATAAGAATTTTAAAATTTTTGCCCGTTGAACAGTGTTCAGTTGACTGAAGTGTCATGGTCAGTCAACTGAAGTTCCTTAAACCCTTAAAAAATTGAACTGGATATAGGGTCAGTCAACTGAAGTTAGAGTTCAGATGACTGAAGTTGCAAGTTCAGTTGACTGAAGTCACAAGTTCAGTCGACTGAAGTTTCTTACACTCTTAAAAAATAAAACTGGATACAGGGTCAGTCAACTGAAGTTAGAGTTCAGATGACTAAAGTTGCAAGTTCAGTTGACTGAAGTCACAAGTTCAGTCGACTGAACTCACTGCTGCAACTTTCTGCCTGTTCTGGAAATTCTTCAGCCAGCTGGACTTATTCTTCAGTTGACTGAAGTAATTCTTCAGATGTCTGAACTCAATGTTCAGTCAACTGAAGTCTCTACTTCAGTCATCTGAATTGAAAAGTTTAGTCAACTGATCTTTACTAACATCTGTTTTTATAAAAACTTTTTTGCTCTCTCATGAATTTAATAAATACTTAATTAAATAAGTCTTTAAACCTTGATAATATCTTAGAAAAAGCTTCAAAATATATTTCAAAGATATTTTGCCTTTTGAAATACTTACATATATGTTTCCTAGGCCTTCAAGCTTGAGTCCTCTCAGCTCTTGAGATGTTTTGAAAAATTTTCTTGAGCTTCAAGTATATCAGACGCTTCATGAATCTTTGAGAAGATATCTTCATACTTGACTTATACTTATTCTTCTCTTAAATCATACTTGATCTAAATTTGAGCTTTACTTTGAACCACACTTGATCCATATTTCCTGAAACATCAAAACTCAACCTTTTTCAAGTTAAATCATCCTTTGTTTGTTATCACCAAAATCAATTGAAAGACCTTGTTAGGACAACATTTACTTTTGAATAACATTTTCTTGAGCTATTAAAATAAAGTCTCTAAGTCCATCTTTATCCCCTAATGAGCTTCATTTCATTCACAATGACATTTTTAACTTTGAAGTACTTACATGAAGATTTCCTAACAATATAAACATTTCTTGTTCTTTGAGACTTCATGATCATCTTGAAGCTTTAGGTTCATTTCATCTTCAGATGTCTTTGTGTTTCCCGGTTTGATCACTTCATGACACAACATACACCTTTAAGCTTGTTGGTGATTTTTCGAAGCTTTGTTGAGTTTGGCTTTTTCAGATTCCTGAAAACATCATTACTTGAACACATAATGTCATTAACCTTTTGTTCATTGTTATCATCAAAACAAGAGGTGAAAGCCTTGTTAGGCTAACAATCTCCCCCTTTTTTATGATGACAAATAAGGAGCAAAATTTTTTAAAAAAACTTGTAGAATGCTCCCCCTTACAATAAGCATAGATTTAAGTAAAATTTCCTAGTATTTGCATTTGCATAGTTTATTTATATAGTCAATTGTCATATTGCATTTTTCAACATTCAGCATAGTATTTCTCTAAACTATTTAGAATTTTTCTAAACCGTTTTAACATATAATGTTTTCAACATTCAATTTCGTGCATATTCAATTTAGCTCAATATTCCATTTAGCTCAAATATTCAATTCATATTTTTGCTCTCTAAACCATCTCTCCGCCTTTGACATCATTCAAAAAGGGTTACACAATTTTAATACAAAGAGCAAAGATTTATATAGATATGCATCTAGAAAACCATCATCACTAAGATGTGACCTATAGCAGTACAATGCTTCACAAAAAGAAATGTCAATCATCATATCCTTCCAATTTTAAAATATAATGCATGATATCAATTGATTAATAGAAAAATGATTATACACAAGTGATAAATCATACACTCCCCCTGTCAATCAGCATACTCAATAATTTCTTTTAAGTCATAAGTGCAGAAGGTTCAAAGTTTCAGATTTAACATTAACATTAGAACTTATAGTACATCAAACTTATAACAAAACATTTCATAGGTTTAGAGTTTCAGAGCTAGAAAAAAAATACATATAGAGACTTATAGTCTTTGCTTACACATACTTCCCCTTTTTACATAAAAAAAAACATTCAGAATTTGAGCACCTGTAGCATACAAAGTAGCAAAAACGCCATCAAAAGTCTATGTATCAGAGTTAGTGTCACTATCTTCAGAAATTCCTTTTCCTTTGGATTGCTGTGAACATTCTTCTTCTTCTTCTTCTTCTTCATCATCTTCCTCTTCCTTGTCATTACCAGCTTCCTCTTCTTCTTCATCATCTCCTTCTTTCTTTTCTTCATATTCTTCAGCTGATAAATCATTACTACGGGGTATGGAGCTAGTGTCCATAGGATCACTGTGTGAGGAACTACCCCGAATCTTCTCAATGTGCATAAGACGCTGATCTAAGGAGGAATAGTTATCCTGTAGAGTTTTAAGACCCTCGCGTATATCTCGGCTAAAGGAGGTGAATTCATTATAGAACGGTGTGAACCATGAGGGAGCTTAAGAGGTTGAACCTTCTAGCTGATCTTGAGGTGAAGGAGGAGGTGCAACAGCTGCTCTTCGCTGTCTACCTCCTTTTAAGAACCACTCCTGATTTCGTTTTTCATATCCCATCTGTTTGAAAGTGGTTAAGGTAAAGAGTTCATATCTGGTCCTTTTTATGAAAAAGTCTGATGAAGATGTGATATTCTGATTTGCAAAGATCATATTAAGAGCTCCCCCGTATGGAAGAGTGACTTGTTTTGCATCCATCTTTGCCCACATCCATTTCATAATTAGACTAGCCAAATCAAGCTTCTTTCCTTTTAATAGACACCACAACACAAAACAATCGATATACGAGAGATGATCATATGATACAACTTGTGGCAAAATGTTATTTGTGATCTTTTGAAGGATTTGGGCTCTCAAGTTTAGTTGCTTATAGAGTGGCGGATGTCCAAAGTAGATAGGTTCATTCTCCATAATTAGTGGCAAAAAATATTCTGGTGTAAACTTTTGTTGAAGTATCCAAGATTGGGCAAATGCAGGACATTCAAACTCTCCTGGAGTAATTTGAAAAATGGGAGCCAACAATTGAGGGGTAAGAATTATTTTCCTACCCTTGACTTCAGTTGATAAGCTATCCTCTCCTTGAACTAAATTAGCATAAAATATTTTGACAAGATTTGGAAAAAAGTCCTTTAACTTGGTAAACAATGAAGTTCTTCCAACCTATGGTTTGAAACAATGACAGAATATCCAGAAACTCTGTGTTGAAGAATTGAACATCAAGGACCTTACCAAATATATATTCTATGGACTGAAGGCGAGTTCGATAAACATACTTTGCATGAGAGGATACCAGCCATCGATCGATATTAGGATCATCTCTAAAAGAAGATGAGCCACGATTTGTTGTTTGCTTAGTTTGAGGCATTGTGAGGTTTTCTTGGAGCAACAGATGCCTTCTTTCAAACCCTCGAGTGCGTATGATTGAACTTAGAAGCTTGAAATCAAGAGTTTTAGCACCGATGATTGAAAGAGTTTTGGTGTTTGGAACTTCGGGTGAGTGATAGAACTTGGTTCAGAAGCCTAGAGTTTAGAAGAAATAGGGTTTCACGCGTTTGAAATATAAGGACTTTGTGACTTCAGGCGCCTAAAGAATAAGTACAGGCGCCTGAAGAATATTTTGGGCTAAAATTCAACAGGCAGTAGCTGTTTAGTTGCTTAAGGTTTGGAGCTCAGGCGCCTGAGGTGCATGTAGGAGCCTGAGGTTATCTGCTTAGTCAACCGAAGTTCTTCAACTTCTGAAATTTCCTTGTTTCCTTGTTTTGAACCTTTCTAACTTATTTCCCTTATTGTATAATGGTTCAAGTTTCTCTTTTTATTGATGTATACCTATCTTTTAATAACACTTATGTTATAAGCTTTTAAAGTTTTTTTTTTCGTTTAATCATCCAACCTTTGTGGATCCTTCTACTCTCTATTTTATTTTTGGTACCCATATCTTCTTGGTTCCTTTTGATTTGTCAAGGGATGTTTCTTTTATTTTTCACACCTATTTAGTCTTCACACCCTTTCTCTTAAATGGACATTCAAACTTGATATGCCCCTTTTTCTGACATTTATAGCATATTGTATTCGTGTAGGCTTTACTAGATATGGTAGCATAGTCTTTGGATTCTTTTGAGAAATATCCCATATGCAGATTCTTTTTCCTTTTATTTTCAATTCCATTGAAACCAATGCCTTCTTTGTTCAATGACATTCTTTGTGAGCCAATCATCTTATCAATATTTTCTTTTCCTTTAGTGAAGTTATGAATGATCATATCTTTATTTTGATTTGACTCTTGAGATCGTTTATTTCAATGTCTTTCTTATTATCAACCTTCTTTTGTAATTTCTCTAATTCTAAAGATAATTTTCTTACATTATCCTTTAATTCAGAAATATATATGTCTTTCTCATACATCGTAGAGGATAAGGATCGAAGGTCTTCTATCATTCTTTCATTCTTGCTTTCTAATTCTTTGATTTTCAAGTCTTTTTCCTTTTTAGCAAGATTTTTGGATTCTAATTCTTTTGTCATAGATTCATTCTTACATTTGATTTTCTTGATTCTAGAATCCTTTTCCCTTTTTGCAACCTTAAGGGTTTCTAACTCTTTTATTATACCTTCATTCATATTTTTCAATGAAGTATTTTGTTTAGTTACTTTAACCAGCATCTTATGAACTTTGAATAAATCATTTTGAAGTTCATCATAAGATGGCATATCCTCATCACTGGGTTCATTTGATGAATCACTACAAGAATTATTTAAAGATTTAGATGAGGAGCTTTCCTCATTGTCCCAAGCCATAAAGCATGTATAAACAACCTTTTGGTCACTTGATTCATTTTCTGAGCTACTTGTACTCATCATGTCCCAAGTAAAGGCTTTCATGGCATTTTTCTTTTTCTTCTTAGCCTCTTTCTTTAGTACTAGTGGGCATTCTGGTTTTATATGTCCAACTTTATTGCAATTGTAGCACATAGGAGTTTTATTCTTTGGTTTCTTACTAACTTCTTCTTCTCATTCATCTGATTTAGATTTTTGATTTCTTCTTTTGAATTTGTTTCTCCTTCTAAGGATTTTTGCTAGCTTTTTAGATATAAAGGCTGCTTCATCTTCATCCATCTCTTCACTACTAGAGTTTTTTTTTTAGGCTTTGAAGGCTATTGTTTCTTGAGCTATGGTTTTCCCACTCTTTTCATTCATTGCCATTTCGTATGTGAGGAGAGAACCTATAAGCTCATCTAAGGATGTGCTTTTCAGATTTCTACCTTTCGTGATAGCAGTAGCCTTTGGTTCCCACATGGAGGGAAGGCCTCTTAGGATTTTTCTTATCATCTCATAAGTAGTGTAAGTTTTTCCTAAGGCATTTAGGGAATTGATTATGTGGGTAAACCTGGTATACATGCTAGATATGGATTCATCTGGGTTCATTCTAAAAGCTTCATATTCACTTGTAAACATATCAACCCTATTATCCCTAACATCCATTGTTCCTTCATATGTTACTTCTAGCATATCCCATATCTCCTTAGCTGATTTGCAAGCCATTACTCTATTAAATTCATTAGCATCCAAGACACAATATAAATCATTTATAGCACTTGAATTTGTTGGAGCATTTTATAAACTTGATCGGTCATAACTTTCTTCTCTTTTGGGATTTGTTTTCCATCTACTATTTTAGTGGAAATTAGATCTCTATCTATAACAACTTCCCATACTTTCCAATTCATCATTTGGAGATAGATTTGCATTCTCTTTTTCCAAAACATGTAGTTCAAACCACAAAAGATAGGAGGCCTAGTTGAAGATTGTCCCTCTCCAAAGGGAGCTATGCCTATGTGAGCCATTAGGATCTTTCTATAGTTGCTTGTTAAGATTTACAATAACCCTGCTCTGATACCAATTGAAATTACGAATAGCTCCCAAGAGGGGGGGGGGTGAATTGGCTTTTTAAAACTCTCTTTAGTTCTTTTAATGTCCTTAACTTCTTTTAATATTTAATGAATTCTTTGACTTGTTTATTTATTTTGTCAATCAAACAAGAACTTTATTTCTTTTGAACAATCAATCAACAACACAATTAAGCACAATTAAACATTCAATCTTCAACCACACTTTGAAAGTAAAAACAATCAAACAATTAATCACAATTTCCAAACCAACACAACCACAATTTTTTTTACCAAATATAAGTTCACTGCAGCATTATTAGATTGATGAAATCATTCAAGATTTAAGACTCTCAGAATATAAAACAAATCTTTATACCATCCAATCACAATCAATATAATATATGTAACTTTCAACTTTTGATGTTTTCAGCCATGTGGTGAATGTGAGTTTTGAACAAATCCCTGTATATATGAAATTTCTTCTTCAATATGATGTTCAATATAAAATCCAATTACTCTTTCCAAACTTCAGAATTCAAATAAACTCATAAGTTAATTTATCTTTGGGATGTTTAGCCAAGTAATGTACTCCCGTATGGTTTCCATAAAGAATGGTTCAACCAATGTACTCTCTTTCGATTTCTGCAACCCAAATCAAAATCAAACTTTAAGGTTTACTTGATTTCCAAATATACGTAGTTTATATGATTTTAAATTTAAACCATCCACGCAAGTTAAATATGTACTGAAAATAAAGAATAGGGAAATAGAGAGTGAGACAGAGATTTTTACGAGGTTCGGCTTATACCCAGCCTATGTCCTCACCTTTGGCAAACCACAAACGGATTCACTAAACCTGTTCCTTTAACGGGCGGAACAATACCTTTAAAACACTCCTTGGGTAAGGCTAGAGCCCGCCTTCTCCAAACGATATCCCCTCGTCCGGTCACTCCTTAACTAGGCTAGAACCCGCCTCTCTAAGCAATATCCCCTTGCTTAGCCAATGATCCAAACAACCCTTGGAATCATCAATCTACAAGAAATAAATCAAATAGATGCATACAAATAATGCTCACACAAAGAGCTGATTAGTACACTTTAGAAACTAATATACTTCAAATTCAAAATATCAAAAGAATGAAGTAAGAAGCTCAATATAAATATCACCGGTTTACTTCTCTTTGATGAGGATCAAGAACTTAAATCAGATACTTCAGAGAAGTTGTAAAAGCTCAGAGATTTCTTAGAAATTTTGTAGCAATTCAGAGCTTTAAAACAAATAGTAAGAAGCTTTGAGTGAAAGAGATCTTGAAATAATTTTCAATGCTTGGTGTATTTTGATTCTCATAAACCATGTATATATAGGCTTCAAAAACACATTCATTCGTGCTCCCCAAGTTTACTTGGAGTGCCCCTAAAGTTTCCAAAATTATTTGGGCACAAGTCAATTAAATTTGAAAAAGAGAAGTTTAAAAAATCCGCCTGTTGCTGTACTTTGGCTGCTTGAGGTGCAACCTCAGTAGCTTGAAGTGGGTTCAGGAGCCTAAAGACACAGGGTCAAGCGCGTGAAGATACACTGCCTGTTTGATTTTCTTGAGCAAAAATCTTCAGTTTCCTGAGGATTTAACCTCAGTCGCCTGGGCATTACAAAATCACTTTCCTTCTTTCTTTTTCAAAGATATTTTGTTTCTTTGCTTCTTTACTTTTGAAAAACATTTTCTTGGGGTATTAAAATAAAGTCTCTAAGTCCATCTTTATCCCCTAATGAGCTTCATTTCATTCACAATGACATTTTTAACTTTGAAGTACATACATGAAGATTTCCTAACAATATAAACATTTCTTGTTCTTTGAAACTTCATGATCATCTTGAAGCTTTAGGTCCATTTCATCTTCAGATGTCTTTGTGTTTCTCGGTTTGATCACTTCATGACACAACATACACCTTTAAGCTTGTTGGTGATCTTTCGAAGCTTTGTTGAGTTTGGCTTTTTTAGATTCCTAAAAACATCATTACTTGAACACATAATGTCATTAACCTTTTCTTCATTTGTTATCATCAAAACAAGAGGTGAAAGCCTTGTTAGGCTAACAGGTGGCATGATATTCTTTTATAGTTTCCAATTGCATAGCCAACCTTTTATTTTCCTTTTTCAGGATCATTTTCCTTTTAGACACTCTAACTAGAAATTTATGTATGTTAAATAAAGCACTTTCAAATTTTATGTTGGAAAGCATGCTTTGATAATTGTATTCATTAGATGATTCAATACAAATTATATAACAAGAATTATCACACGAATCAGTGTATGCATCATTTTCAGAATTATCACTCATGCTTCTAGATGATTCATCATAAGATATATCATAGTTGTTATATGAATCATTACATGCAACGATAGCAGTATTTTCACAAAGCTTGACAGATGATTCAACACATGATGTTTTACCATAATCTACATAAGAATCATCGACTGCATAATAAACTGAAATAGGAGGCAAATCATATACCTCTTCATTGATTGGTGTTATTAATGCATGATTTACCCCTTCTTGATCATTTGAGGTTGGAGCAACCGAAGTGACGGTCTCTTCTTTCTTAGGTACTCCATATTTCTTTTCCAGCTCTTCCCAAATATCCTTTGCACTTTCACATGCTATAATCTCAGCAGAAATGTAGAATCTAAAGCATGATATAATAATTCCATGGCATATGAATTTGCATGCATCAAATTAATATCATTTTCTATAGGCGTGAAAATTCCTTTGACAATCACCTGCTAGGCCCTCCAGTCCATTGATTTTATAAATATGCTCATTCTAATTTTCTAGACGGTGTAATGAACACCATAAAACAATGAAGGACTAGTAGGTGACTGTCCCTTTCCTAATGGGGATACACCAATGAGAGCCATCTTGATCTTTTAGCAAAAACGTTAAGTCAATGCCATGAGACTCTGATACCAATTGTTAGGTTTGGTGTATTCCCAAAAGGGGGGTGAATTGGAATTTTAAAACTTATTCCTAGGTTAAACCAGATGTTAGCAGAATATCACAACCTAGGGTCTTTCTATGCAATCCAAAATGCATATAAAAATATAATTTGCGGAAATTTAAATCATGCCCATCATTCACACTATAACATACATGTGCGGTAAATATAAAGTGCGGAAATATAAATAGACAGATGATATGTTATCAAGGTTCGGCCAATACTACCTATGTCCCCGCCTTAGCTCACAAGACAAAAGATTCCACTAAAGCTCACTTAATAGGTGGAGCGGCACCGATTACAAATAGGTCAATTAGTGGGGCTAACCTCAACCTACACCTTACCAGGATGGTGCACCTAACTTTCCTAACAGGGTCTAAGTCAATCCAGGACTATTCAACAGGGCTTGTCTCCCTCTTCATGCCCATGCATGGAATACAATCAATATGAAATTTTCATACAAATAAACACTTCTTACACAATCAGATATGTACCACTAACACAAGTAATAATCAATACACCTCAATGATGTAAGAACTATAAGTTCGGTGCTCTACGTGCGCAATCAACACTTAAGGTTATGTCTATAGTCTATCTGTAAAGACTCGGTGGATTATATTAATTAAATAATATAAGGAGGAGAGAAGGGTAAATTGAATTTGGGAATTCAATAGGGGTCTCGTTGATGAACGTAGCACGTTTGTCGATGAACATGCTTGATGGGATTGTTGACGTGGACACGTGTCTTGTCGATGAGAAGTTATCGAGAGGCTATTTTCAGTTTGAATTTCATCGATGAGGAATAAGCATTCATCGACAAATTCCCTTCGTGGCCTCGTCAACAAGGTGATGTGTCTTGTTGACGAGCGCAAGTGTATAAATTGCCTAAACTCGATTTTCTATGCAGAAATAATGCAAATAACTTCTCTCTCTCACTCCTCTTTGGTTTTCCTGCCTTCTCTCTAAGATTTTGGTTCCATTCTTTTCCAAATCAACGATCCGAGGCCACCACGACACTCCTGGGAAATCTCTCTTCAAGTCTGCCGGAGTGGATCATTGGTAGGGCTAACTTGGACTCCAACCCAAGTTTAGGGTAAGACTTTTTATTTAGTATTTGATTTCCTACAGTTGTAGTAAAGGTAGTATTTGAGAAAATACTGAAGTTTTGTTCGGGGCAATATTGTTTTTAGGGTATTGAAAGGGTGCGGGTGTAGAACTAGTGGTTTTAGGGGCTTTCCAATAGTCAGGTAAGGGAGTAAACTAAAGTAGTAATTTTTCATGAAAATTGTTATTATTTAATAGCATATTTATTTTCAGAAAGCATGTATTAAATATAAGTATATTTGAGAAAATGCATATTTGGGAAAATACTGCTGATACACAGGAATATATATTTTTAGTATGAAATGTCAGGAAATGTGATTTCTAAACAGAATTTATGATTTTATTCAGTTTGTGTGACATGTATATTATTTTACATATATTATATTATGTTAAATCAAGATTTGCAGGAAAAACATGTTTACAGTTATTTTCAGGAGTAACATGATAAACAGGAAATTATGATTTCAGAATATATGATAAACAATACCTATGCTCAGTTTAGTATTTATGATATGTTCAACGCAAAGCCACAGTTATGGATGTATTTAGCGCAAGGCCGTAATTGTTTATGCTATTACAGAATTCAGAAAATGCTATCAATCTATTTATGTTAAAATAGTATATTATAATGTACTATATGTTATTAGAACCCGGATGATAGTTCAGATCAGTTATCAGGAGTACGATACCATGGCTATACAGATCAACTCAATTCAATTTAGACTTGTGCTAATTGCCGCTGCCAATAGAGGAGGTGAGAGATGGATTGTCGATGTGGCTTTCAGTGTAGAGTTGTAGACGTCCACCTAGCAGTCTGGACTAGGGTGTGGCGGGTCCATCGTACTTATAGACATTTTGGCTTTGCAGTGGTCGGCCAGCCATTGTCGGGCCCGCCTTCGAGTTGCCCAACCCATTATGGGGGGTAATACATGACATCAACTAGCTATTCATCCTAGGTAAACTTTAGAATTACTAGTTATATTAGATGATTTTATGAACAGTAAAATGCAGTACGATTTAGTATATTATGAAATGGTATATTTATTCAGCTATGATATTATCAGTGTTTACAAACATGTGATATGTACTGTATATCTATTATAGTATACAAATATTCATGTTGCCGCACAACTGCATTTAGTTTATTTCCCTTATTGAGAGGTGTCTCACCCCAGCTTAAACCATTTCAGGGAACCTAGAGAGACAGGCAGACTGAGCCTGCTGTTGAGGCAGTTTTCACTACCCCACTAGGAGGGTGAGTCTTTTGAACTAGGGTCGGTAGGTTTTTGATGTAAGATCTTAGATTTATCTTTTGGTGTTTTTGAGGATTGTATATATATACAGTATATGGTGGAATGTAAGTAACTCTGATATATTGTATTCTATGGTTGGATGAATGAAATTTATGTTTACTGCTGCTTAGGTTTTTGCGGTGTATGACAGATGTGTCCCCGTTACCTAGGGGTTCAGGTTGACTTTGTTATGTTATAAGTTAATGGTGTCATAGTATTTAATATGTATGATTATGTAGTAAATTAAGAAGGTCATCACGGTTTGGTATTAGAGCCTCGGATGCTAGGTTTTATAGACTCTAGAATGTAGCATTAATAATACCAGAGTATAGGATAAGGGAATTTGAGGTCTAATTTTGTAGTCTAGATGCAGGACTTCCATGATGGTTTGTGTGTCTTTCCTAGGATGATGATTCAGGAAAGCCATGGTAAACTATTGTTGGGTCAGGTATCTAGATTGCAAGATTGAACCTTGAATTAAGATTAGGGATGATGAATCAGTTAAGGATATAATATATATTAGTTAGATGATATGTTACGATAATAGGGTCTTAAGTTAAGTTTAGTGTCTTTTCAGGATGGACCCTAGAGGTAGTAGCACCTATGCCAGTGGTAATAAGGGTGCTAGGCTCTCAGGCACTACGGGTGGTGAGTCAAACGCAGTACTGCGCAGCGTGGCACAGCAAGTCATGGCTGAAATTGCTAGGAACTCCAGAGAGTAGGGTGGTCCATCTGCAGGCCACGGTAGTTCGATTGAGAAGTTTATTAAGATGAATCGTCCAGCTTTCTCAGGAGGAACTGATCCTGCAGTCGTTGAAAACTGGGTGTAGGAGATTTAAAAAGTGTTTGCGGTGCTACAGTGTACTAAGGAGCAAAGGGTGTTGTTTGCTACATATAAATTGATTGGAAAGGCTGAAAGATAGTCGATGACAATGAAACTTCTGGAACAACAGAAGACAATAAATATAGAGATGACATAGGATCGGTTTAAGGAGATATTTTTCGATAGATACTTTCCAACCTCATCCAGGGAAGCTAAAATAGAGAATTTCCTGAATCTGAAAAAGGGACTGTAGATAGTGCAGAAGTACGTGGCGAGGTTCGTTAAGTTATCTTGTTTTTCCTCGTACATTATTCCAGATGATACGAAGAAGGTGCAAAAATTTGAAAGTGGTCTGAGGAGATAATTATATAAACAAGTGTCGATACTAAAATTGCAAGTTTTGTTGAGCTAGTAGACAGGGCAACTATGGCAGAAGTTAGAGAGCGGTTGGAGCTTGAGGAGTAGAGACAAAGAAAGAGATCAACGCCTTTTGGTTCCCAAAAGGGATTTAGTTAAGGTTCATGGAAGAGAGGTGGCTATTACAAGGATCGGAGGTAGAAATCGGGGAATCGTGGGTTTGAGAGCATGCAATCTTTTTCAGCTTGCCCGACTTGGGGGGAAGAGACACCCGAGTGAGTGTCGTGCTGAGTGAGGTATCTATTACCGGTGTGGGGAGCCAGGACATATGATGAGAGATTTTTAGGCTTAGATTGGAGCTGCTCCCGCCACTAGACTAGCTCGAGGATGTTATCAGGCGCCTCATGGAGGTCAGCAATGGAATATGGCTCCAATGAGAATTTATACTTTGACGCTTAGTGATGTTGAGGTAGCCGGCGGTGTGGTGACAGGTATGGCTAGTATGATTTCATTTAAAGTTGTTATATTATTTGATTCAGGGGCCATACACTCGTTCGTGTCTATGAGATGTATTAAATTGTGTGGGGGTAGAAACACAGTTATTAAACATTGAAATGCTAGTAACTACATTGACTGGGTCAGCAATGAGGTGTAGTAGGGTGCTTCAAGACTGTCCAGTTGATATCCTGAGGAAAAATTTTGTCTACTGATTTGATAGTGCTGGACATGCACAGATTTAATGTAATATTCAATATGGATTGGTTAGCAGCTAACTTTGCTAGTATAGATTACCATTCAAAAGAAATGATATTCAGACCTTTGGGAAGACCAGAATTCAGGTTTATAGGGTCGTGAGTGCAATCCCTACCTCAGTTAGTTTCAGCTATTTAGGTAAGGAGACTGCTTTTGAGTGGTTGTCAGGGATTCATGGTCTTTATTACCAAAATGTCAGAGAATGAATTGAAGCTCACTAGTACACCAGTAGTAAAGGAATTTACAGATGTTTTCCCAGATGAGCTACCAGGCTTGCCACCTGATCGTGAGGTAGATTTCCTTATTGATCTGCTTCTAGGTATAGCACCGATCTCTAAAACACCTTACCAAATGGCACCCGCAAAGTTGACAGAATTAAAGAATCAGTTGCAAGATTTGCTTGATAAGGGTTTTATATGGCCTAGTGTATCTCCATGGGGAGCTCTAGTGTTATTTGTGAAGAAGAAAGATGAGAATAAAAGGATTTGTACAGATTATAAGGAAATTAATAAGGTGACAATCAAGAACAAGTATCCTCTACCCCGTATAGATGATTTATTTGACCAGCTCCAGGGTATGCGGGTGTAATCTAAGATTGACCTCAGATGAGGGTACCATCAAGTGAAGGTTAGAGCGGAAGACGTATCAAAGATAGCCTTTAAAACCAAGTATGGGCATTATGAGTTTCTTGTTATGCCTTTTGGTCTTACGAATGCTCTTGCAATATTCATAGATTTGATGAATAGGATCTTCCACCAATATTTAGACTAGTTTTTTTTATTATTTTTATTGATGATGTGCTGGTCTATTCGATGAGCTATAAGGAGCATGAGACGCATTTGAGATAGGTCTTACAGACGCTTAGGGAAAAGAAGTTGTATGCCAAGTTCATTAAATGTGAATTTTGGTTCGAGAAGGTTGTGTTTTTGTGGCATGTCATCTCAGGGGATGGGATTTCTGTGGATCCTAGTAAAATTGATGCGGTAGGTGATTTGGGCTAGACCGAGGAACATCTAGGAGATCAGAAATTTCTTGGGGCTGGTTAGTTATTACCGTCATTTTGTTAAAGGATTCTCAGCGTTATCAGGGCCTCTGATGTGACTGACTAGGAAGAATATTAGATTTGAATGGGACGACAGCTGTGAGCGGGGCTTCTAGGAATTGAAGCAAAGGCTTGTCACGACCTCAGTGCTGATCACCCCGTCTGGGGGTGAGGGTTATGTTATCTACAGTGATGCGTCCTTGAAGGGACTTGGCTGTGTATTGATGTAGCATGGTAGGGTGGTAGCATATGCTTCTAGGCAGTTGAAAGAATATGAAAAGAACTACCCTACCCATGATCTTGAATTGGCTGCAGTAGTACATGCATTGAAAATTTGGAGGCATTACCTGTATGGCGAGTGATGCGAAATCTTCTCCAACCATAAGAGTTTAAAGTACTTTTTCACTCAAAAGGAACTAAACATGAGACAGAGAAGCTGGTTGGAGCTTATTAAAGACTTTGATTGTACTATCAGTTACAACCTAGGAAAAGAAAAAGTGGTAGTTGATGCGTTGAGCAGGGAATCAATGGGACCAGCGCTGGCAGATATGGAGATTCAGTATCCAATTATGATGGATCTGGAGAGGCTCAGCATAGAGTTGGTCGGGAGTGATCCTCGGGCATGTATTGCCAGTTTAGTGGTTCAGCCTACTCTACAAGAAAGGATTCACAAACAATATTGATGCTTCCCACGGTGACACGCTGGGTCTGATAAACCCCTTGTCTAACAATTCCTATAACTAGTCTTTCAACTTTTTTGATTCCGCTGGAGCCATTCTGTATGGTGCTTTAGAAATCGGTGCTGTTGCCGGAGCTAGGTTGATAGCAAACTCGGCTTCATGATCAGGACGCAATCCCGAAAAATCTTCCAAAAACACATTAGGAAAATCCCCCACTAACAGGATGTCGTTCAACTTTAATTCCCCTTGTGGTGCTTCCTTTACATAGGTCAGGTATCCCTGGCATCCCTCTAGTAGCAACCTCCTCGCTTGGACAGCTGATATTACCTGTGGTGGGGTACGCACACATGTCCCCCACAAATCTATACTCTTGCTCTCCTATTGGTCTGAATACCACATCTTTCTGATAGCAGTTAATATTGGCATAGTTGGCAACTAGCCAGTCCATTCCCAAAATCATCTCAAAACCATGCATTTCTAAAACTACCAACTTAGCTGGCAAGGACCTCTCCTGAATATGGATTGGACAATCTTTGAGTACCCTCCTACACAACACTATGGACCTAGTCGGCGTAGTCACTGATAAATTGACATCTAGTGGCTGAACTTCTATTTCACATATCTTGATAAACTCTCGGGCTATGAAGGAGTGAGTTGCCCCTGAATTAAATAGAACAATAGCTTTATATGACAAAATAGAAATGATACCTGTCACCACATCGCCTGCTGCCTCTACATCTCCAAGTGTTAGAGTATAAACTAGTACCGAGACGATATTCCTCTACTGACCACCTCAAGGTGCCTAGTTGTCTCCTTAGTATGGTTTAGGAGCAGGCGCATTACCCAGCTATGCATGACAATCTCGTGCTACGTGAATGGGTTGGTTGTATCGATAACAGATAACCTCTCTAACCCGGTATTCTCCTAGATGTCTCCTGTGGCACCCAGGACAGGGAGGGCGCAATGGTCTCCCATCACCTATCTTTGACCTCCACTAGCACCATGCCTCCTCCAAGACTCTTGATTGGTACCTGCCTGAAAATAAGGAGGCATAGGCCTCTTCCTCTGGCTTTGTGCCTTAGCACCTCTCTATAGGCTAGTCTTTATCACTATGGCTTTATCTACTAGCTCTAAAAAATTCTGCATCTGGAATGCAACAACCTTCTTATAAATATTCTATATCAGACCCTCCTCAAATCTCCTTGCCTTCTTCTCCTTATCCAGCACCATGTATGGGGCAAATCGGGTCAGCTCTACAAATCTGGCTGCGTACTGTTGGACCATCAGGTGCCCCTGAGTCAAATTCAGAAATTTTGCTGCTTTAGCATTTCTGGTAGTAGTGGGGAAATACCACTTGAAGAATACCTCCCTGAAGCGACTCCAGGTCATAGCTATAGGCACCAGCCTCTGCTTATCTAGAAATTTCACTGACCTCCACCATTATTTTGCCTCCCCTGTCAACTTAAAATTAGCGAATGATACTCTCTGCTCCTTAGTGCAAGGGATAATTGACAACGTCTCCTCAATCTCCTAGACCCAGTTCTCTGCCACAAATGGGTCGGCTCCTCCTGAGAATGTTGGGAGATTCATTCGAGTGAACTTCTTGGTCGAGCAGCCTTGGTGAGGTGGTGGGCAGCCCTGTTCCACTGAATTCCTCGCTATCTCTACCATTAATTGCTAGGGGACACTGTATAATACCGCATCAAAATCACTGCCTCCCATACTGGAAGGCCTTGCAACATCACCACCACCAACATTCGTATTTTTTCCAAGGGTCCACCCTAAAAAAAAAAACTAAAATAGTATGAGGATCCTAACTTCATAACACAACTAATATTAATCTAACTATAAACAATAAAATATCCGTTTACCACCAATCAACTTAACGTCCTTATCCCTAATTTAAGGTTCAATCTTACCACTTAGAAAAAAAAAAAAAAAAAAAACCGATCTTAGTTTACCATGGCTTTCTTGAAATCGTCATTCTAGGAGAAACATAGAAACCACCATGGAATTCCTGCATCCAAGCTGTAAAAAAAAAAACCCTAAATTCTTATCCTAACCTCCAACAATGACTTACTAATATCCTAATCTACCCCTTTCTTATCCTCATCAAGATCCATTCCTATACTCTAGTATTGTTATCCGCTGTGCACTAAAGTCTACAGAACTTAGCAATATAGGCTTTGATACCAAACTGTCACGCCCTGATTTATATATATATATATATATATATATGTATGTATGTATTTTTTTCAATACAATAAACAACAACAATCAATCAAACATCTCTGATACCATACATCAATAAGACCTGAACCGAAGTGGGGATACTGGGGTGACCTTCCCATCACTTATAATATACCAAGCAGTGGAAACAAACATATATATAGTATTGGTGAGATCTGTCACGTGTATAGTGATTTTTTGGGACATCTGGCATTGTATTAAAGTCTAGATTTGGAGAGAGTTACTAATGTATTTTGACGATGTTAGTACTCTGGTATTGTGTTCGGGATTATCAAAATACATCAGTAAGTTCAGGATTAGATGTATATATATATATATATATACATCTAATCCAAAACACAATACCAAAGTACTAACATCATCAAAATACATCAGTAGCTCTCTCTAGATCTATACTTTAATACAATGCCAGGTGTCCCAAAATATCATTATACACATGACAAATCTCACCAATACTTACTCTTTTCACACAGCCAACCAGACCTGCCCTAGAGCTTTCTAAACTTGATTCTTGGTATTCCCTGAAATGTTAAATTTATAAGAGTGAGACACCTCTCAGTAGGACGAAATAAATTATTGACAGAGTGTGGCAACATGAGTTTGGTATAACAAAACACATTCTTTGAAATCTTTATTCTGACTGAGAAAATATGTAGATATGTACTCATAATCATATATATATATATATATATATATATATATATATATATTCAAAATCTTTCATTTGTCATAAATATGCCCTAGCTCATGAGTATCCATATATATAACACAACTCGTTTGTAACTCGTGGCTGTTCACCATATCTGTTATCATAAAATCAATGCGTTTGTAATGAGGAACCATCTTGAGGATATTCATATAACATCGTCATGTATTCACCCCACATGACCGGATTGTGCGGCCTGAAGGCGGGACCTAACTGCGGCTGGCCTACCAGGTTAGAACAAAACTGAATGCGTATATGGTACAATTGGCCTACTGTAGGCTGGTCTAGACTCTAAGGGTGGTCCACACACTCCACAGGCCCAAGCGACTACCATTGCCACACTCTATCTCAGACGTGTGGTTGCACTAACACAATCACTAGCAACGGTACCGTACTTTTTGTATATCATTGGTCCATCAGGGTTCTCATTTCCACATGTCTGTATTCATATATCATCATATCTATGTATATCTCATCATGTTTGTATTTATCTCATTTCATCATATCAAAAATAAATCGCATCTGTGTATATTACATTTCATCATATCTGATAAACATGTCTGTATATATCTCATATCATCATTTTTGTATAAAACATATATGTATTTCTCATATCATCATATCTGTATGGAACATATCTGCATATATCACATATCGTCATTTCTGTATAAAACATATCCGTATTTCTGGTAAAATTCATCATCACGTATTTCAGTATAAAACTGTTATTTCATATTTCTCCTGCCATACAAATGTTGAATGATAATTCATAATATAATAATCACAGGGAAAATATCCAGATCATAATATTCCAAAACCATATACAATATTTTCATTTTCACGTACTTTAAGTCAACTAGTTAATTCCCAAAAATATCTTGAAAGTCAAGGTGTTGTCCCAAGAGAAGGGGGGGGGGGGGTGAATTGCGTTTATAAAATTCTTTTAAGTGTTTTTACAAATTTACAACCTTTTGTATACTTAAGAAAACACACAAGAATGTTTTGATTTTAAATACTCAATTTAAACCAACCACAACTAATCACTTCAATATCAATCACAAACCAAATAACAATCAATCAACCAACCACACAATACTTAACAAATTTGAAGAGCTGTAGCAATTCCTTATTTCAGTGTTTGCAAAAGTTTCAGTTTATAGACCTGTATGAATGAATTTTTATGCTCTTTATTTAATCAAGATTTCTGCAAACGATTAATCAATGTACTCCCTTTAAGGTTTTCGCAAAAGATTAACCAATGTACTTTCTTAAATTAAAAGGTCTTCTCAATCTCAATTTTCAGCAACTTGCTTTTTGAAACACAATTTTGTATATGCTGAAATTTAAAGAGTAAAAGATAAGAGTGAGACCGAGATTTTTTACCAGGTTCATCTTATCCCTAGCCTACGTCCTCGCCTTAGGCAAGACCACCTAAGGATTTCACTAACACGTTCCTTTGCGGGAAGAACAGACATTTACAATCCCTCTTTTAGGGTGCAGCCCCCTCTCCAAGTGATACCCCACGCTTGGTTACAACTATCCAATGACCTGAACCATCAAAGAAACAAGAAACATGAAACACTTTCTTTTGTACAATAATTGCTCTCAGATAGAGCTGGTTAGTACAATTGAAAGAACTAATATACTTCAAAACAAATATTAAAAGAAATTGAATTAAAGTTCAAGAATTAATTACCGGAATACTTCTTTTGATGTGAAACAGTAAATTAGAGGTTTCAGCTCAGAGAATATTGATCAAAGACTCAAAGAAAATCAACAATTCTTAGTTTGAAAGAGTGAGTAAGAGAGCTTTGAAAGAGCATGAGAAATTTTGGCTTAAGAGCAAATTTTCAATGCTTGGTGTGAATTTGATTAGAGAAATCATGTATTTATAGGCTCAAAAAGGTTTAATTCATGTTTCCCAAGTTACTTGGAGTGTTTCCCAAGTTTATACGAAATTTGGGGCACAATAAACATAAATTTGAATTTTAAAACTTTTAAAAAATATAGCCATAAATAGTGTTCAAGCGCCCGAGTTCTCTGGGTCAGTCGCCAGAGATTCCTTAAAATTGTGTAATTTTCAACTGGAAACAGGGTTAGGTGCATGAGGTTACTAGGGTCAGTCGCTTGAGCCTACATTGCCTCTTCAAAAATTGCTCAGGAAAATCGTCAGGGGCCTTAGGTTTAATCATTAGTCGCTTGAATAATTGTAATTTCTATTTTTCAGGTTATTTATCAAAAAACACTTAGCCATCTTGCTTTGTTACTTTAAAAATCATTTTTTGGGGTTTTAAAATAAGGTTTCTAAGTCCATGACATCCCCTAATGAGCTTCAAAACATTTCAACTTGATATTTAGTATGAAGTACTTACATAATTCATCCTAAAGCCTTAAACTCTCTAAGCTTGAAGTCTTTATATGTGTCTTGTCTTTGAATCCACTTTGACTTGAGCTTGAGTCATCTTTAGGCTTCCACATGCTTGGATCATTTTGGTCCATTTGAGCATTCTTTGGATCACTTTGAAGATGAGTGTGCTTTATAGTACTTAGAGATTTTAAACTTGCATTTCTTTTGATATTTTGAACTTTGGCATTCAAGCTTTCCTGAAATATCATCACTTAAACACAATATGTTAAATCAACCTTTATTTGTTATCATCAAAACGAGATTCAAAAGCAATGTTTAGGAAAACATATCTATCATAATTTATTCCTCTTACTTGCTTACTGAGAGAATGCCTATAGGGATCCTAAAACTATGTCTGCGGCGATCAGAGTTCAAAACCCTGAAATCATATTTTCCAATTTAATCAACTAAATCTCGGAATAATTACCTTCCTAACATTCCTAGGCTCATACACTCCAATTAACCAGTTAAAATCCAAAACAATTAACTCATTCATCTTCCTTACCTCAACTTTGGAGTGGTGTCTAGGAATCCCAAACACAAATCCACTCCAATTAAACTGCGGAGAATTGTCGTTGGGATCCCGAAATGGTGTTTATTAGCTGATTCAGGTTGATTTTGGGAGAGAAATCGAAGTGAGAGAGAATGGTGGCCGCAACCCTAGAAAGAGAAGGGAGAGTTCTAATTTTCCCAAATAAAATGATTTAAATGCCTTATATAGCTCACAAACCTGTAGCAAAACCGTCGACGATTTGCCTTGAAACCGTCGAATGTTTGGTCTTTAACTAAGCCCATTTTCACTGTTTTACCCTTACCTGGCCGTGGTAACTCAAAACTGTCGATAGTTTTCTGAACTCCACCAAAATCGTCAACGGGTTGGCCTGTGCCAAACCAAATTCTCTTTTTTCTTACTTATTTTTATTATTATATTTTTCGAGTCTCTACAGGTACGATAGCTTGGGGGGAGGGAAATTAATCATTTGACTATTTGATTTTTTTATTTTTATTTTTGTATTTAAGAACAACTTTTGGAAAGACTTAGACAAGATTGCACTCTGACAACTACATGGAATTTTAAATTTTTTTATTATGTAAACCGAATTTCTAATAGTTGGTTGTTTTTTTTTTTTTTTTTTTAATGTAATTACTAGCTCATATCAAGATAAAAGAAAAATGTATTGCAAGAAACAATGAAGAGAAATAGAGTCTTGGAGAGAAAAAATGAACAACCAACTTGTATTATTATTTCTTGTATACTTGTACATGAATCAAACCTCTTATTTATACAAATAAATTGATAACTGACAAACAAACTAATAACTAACTAACAAAAACTAATACTGATAACAGATAACTGACTAATAGATTGGAAACCATTGACAATTTCAGATAGAAAGAAAATAGACGATAAAAAACAATATGACCATCGATGGTTGTGGTGACGGTTTCAAACAAAGGATAAAACCATTGATATATTTAAGGTAATCATTGACGACCACCAGGGGAGATAGGAGACCAACACGCTGCATGCCAGCTTTAAGGTGAGAGGGAAACCCAGTAAGTTCTCCACCTATACACCACTAAACGCACCACAGATTGACGTGTTGATGCACATAAGAAAAAAGGAATATGTTTTATGGCCCGAACCTCTGCGAACCCCCTCATATAAATGGAACATGTCCAAGTTCTGCCAGTTCCATGGGGGCCACGGGCACGATACAGAAGAATGTATTCAGCTGAAGAATGAAATTGAAGCCTTTATAAAAAAAAGGATACCTGTCGAGATTCATAAAGAAGGGAGATCGACAAGGGGAAACTCGTAAAAAGAAAAGGCCAAATAGGTACAAGAAGGAGGACCAGGTCATAGGAGAAATCATGGTGATGTTTGGAGGGTCCACTAGTGGCGAAGATAGCGGAGGTGCTTGTAAAAGATATGCTAAGCAGGTACTCTTAACGGAGGAAAGGGAACTAAGCAGCACAAGGAAAAAACAAGATGATGCTATCGTCTTTGATAGCGAAGATGAAGAAGGAGTGCAGCAACCACACAACGACACTATAGTAGTCTCTCTGCTGGTGGCAAATTACAAAGTGAGGTGTGTGCTAATAGAAAATGGGAGCTCGGCCAATATTATGTTCTGGTTGGTGCTCGAAGGAATAAAGATCGGTAGAGAACGACTTAAACCAATCTCCAACCCCTGATCGTATTCAAAGGGGATGTAGTACATCCCGTGGGAACTATTGTGCACTCCCAGTAACAATGGGGACAACCCCACAACAAATCACTTCCTTGACGGATTTCCTGGTAGTCGACTAGCCATCAGTATACAACATCATATTAGGCCGCCCATTGCTTAATGTTGCTTGAGCCATAATCTCTACGTATCACCTCAAAATGAAATTCCCTACTTCGCATGGGATAGGGATGGTCAAGGGAGATCAAGCAGCGGCTCAGAATTGCTACGTGATGGCTCTAAAAGGTAAAGTGGAAGCATAGGATACCTTAACTGTAGAAGACCTAGAATTGAGGGGAGAATACCCTAAAATTAGCACTTTGGATGACGACCTCACGCGTATAACTATAAACGGCGATCAAAAGAAGTGTGTGCAGATCAAGAGTTGCCTACCTGACACTCAGAGAGTAGAACTAAGTGAGCTACTGAGTGAATTTGCAGATGTATTTGCTTGGTCAGCTGAAGATATGCTAAATATTGACCCTGCGGTCATGGAGCATAGGTTGCAGGTAAACCCCAACCATAAGCCTATAAAGTAGAAGAAGAGGAGCTTTGCGATGGAGCGAATCAGGGTGGTAAATAAAGAAGTGACGAAGCTGGCGCAAGCCAAATTTGTTAGAGAGGTCAACTATTTAAAGTTGTTGAGCAATGTAGTTTTGGTAAAAAAATCGAATGGGAAGTGGCGGATGTGTATTGATTTCACGAACTTGAATAAGGCATGTCCGAAAGATAGCTTCTCTCTTCCTCAAATCGATTAGATGTTTGATTCGACCTCTAGGCATGAGCTCTTGGGCTTTATGGATTCCTACTTGGGATACAATCAAATCCCAATGCATCGAGCAGACAAGGAGAAAACATCTTTCATCATCGAGAGAGGGCTCTATTGCTACCGAGTAATGCCCTTCGAGTTAAAGAACGCGGGAGCAACATACCAGAGGCTAGTGAACAAGATATTTAAAGATCAGCTTGGAAAAATGATGGAGGCATATGTAAACGACATGCTGGTGAAAATCCTAAAAGCAAGAGAGCACTGCAAGGATCTGAGGGAGAGATTCGAACTAGTGCGCAGGTACCAAATGAAATTAAATCCTTCAAAATGTGTGTTTGGTGTCTCTGCAGGGAAGTTTCTTGGCTTCATGGTGACGCATAGAGGGATAGAAGTCAACCCTAAAAAAATAAGGGCGCTGTTGGAGATGGAGGTCCCTTGAACGAAGAAGGAGATCCAAATCTTGATAGGAAGGATAGCCTCCCTCAGCAGATTTGTCTTCTATTCGGGAGACAAGGGCCTACCCTTTTTCAAGGCATTGAGAAAGAAAGGGGGATTTGAGTGGGGGGAGGAGCAAAGTAAAGCCTTTGAATAGCTCAAGTAGTATCTTGGCTCCCCTCGCTACTAAAAAAGCCGAAGGTAGGTGAAGACCTTTACCAATACATAGCTTCGACTCCACATGCGGTTAGCTCAGTCTTAGTTTGAGAGGAAGGACGGAAGCACAAACCCATATACTACACCACCAAGGTGGTGAGCGAGGCTAAGAAGAATTGCAGTATATCAGAAATGGTAACCTTCCCCATCATTTGTGCAGCACAGAAGCTAAGGCCCTACTTTTAGGCACACAAGCTAATTGTGTTGGCAAACCTACTGTTGAGGCAGATACTCTAGCTGCCAGAGAGTTTGAAGAGAATGATGAGGTGGTCAATTGAGTTGGGGGTGTTCAACATACAATACCAGCCAAGGCCTGCCATCAAGGCTCAGGTATTAGCTAACTTCACAACCGAACAATCCCACAAAATAGCAAAGAAATTGTAAGTGTGGAAGTTGCATGACGACAAGTCGTCTAACGCAGCTGGAGGGGGAGCAGGGCTTATTCTCACGGTACCAGATGGTGCGAAGACACTAAACGTGCTGAAATTGGAGTTCTCAGCAACAAATAATGATGCTGAGTATGATGCCCCGCTAGTAGGGCTACGTTTGGCGCAGGCGCTGGGGGCAGCACAAATTCAGGTATCGAGTGATTCTTGTTGACTCTACGAGTTCAATCTTGTTTTGATAATGACAAATAACTTGATATTTTATCTGTGCATTGAGTTTATGAATAGGACTTACACTAAGCATGCACAGAAATTCAACAAATCTTGGCAAGATCCATGGAACTCAAAGAGTATGGAATCAAGATGCAAGCGGCAAAGTTCAAGAATATCTTGGGAAAGGGTATTTAGAACTCATATACTTACATTTTCATATGATTTAATTTGAGGCTCATTATAACTTAGAATGGTTTTAGGATTCATGCATTTCATGTACATCATTAGGAAACTCTCATGGACCTTGAAATGTTTCCAAAATCAAGAAAAATATGTTTTATGAAAGACCCACGAAAAGGAGTCAAGCATATTTTTAGTTAGATATGAAAATTTGAGAAAATGGGGACTTTGGTCGCCTAAACTCAAACGTCAGTAGCTTGAAGAATTTCTTCGGTTGCCTAAAGATTAAGTTCAGTCACCTGAAGAATTAAATGAAGAAGACAGAACCTAGCCGAGGCTCTTCAGTCTCCTGACCTTGGAACGTCAAGCTCCTGAAGTTGACACTTCAGGAGCCTGAAGTCGAGTTCAGTTCCTTGAACTCGTGGGAAAGCCTAAAAATCAGTTCTTTATTAAAAAGACACGCGAAGTATATTATTGATCCAATGGCTGAGATTAATTCTAAGGGTAATATACTATATATTATGAATATCAAAACCCTAGAATAATAGACAAGACACACAACAAGAAAATATACATCTCACTGCAAGACTTGAACCCTTGAGCTGATTTTCTGCACTTCAATCTTCTTCCATCTTCTTTGGACAAATCTCTATTGAAATCAAAAGGGCATTCATTCATCCAACTAAACTTTAATCCAGTATTAAGGTTTGATCTTTCAAGTAATTACTTTTTAAGAACCTCTCATCTCTTTACGTGTTTATCATTAGAAAGAGGTTTTGATCTTGAGTGTGTATTCACATATAAAAACTGAATTTTGAAAAGATCATGTTTTGAGAAAAACTTGTTAGCTTGGTTGATTGATTTGTGATTCAAGAAGTATACACACACACACACACACACACACACACACACACACACACACACACACACACACACATATATATATATATATATATATATATATATATATTGTTGATAAGGCTTCTTATTGAAAAACCTACGTTGATTAAAATATTGGAACTTGAAGAAAAACTTTGTGGTTTTTGTTGAGTTGTATTCAAGGCAAAGTTTTGTTAAATAGCTTACTTCAAATATACTTGTGCATCTTTACAAAGTGAATCAAGAACCCTAGTTGACTCCAAAGCATTCCAAATATATTTTCACTTGGGAGTTTTTGATTTAAAAAAAAAAAAAGATTTGTGTGTTGAGGCATATCATACGTAAAACGAGTTTATCGTTTTCATACATTCACGAGCTTCAAGTTATATCATATGTTAATGTGCTAGGAAATTGAATAGTACTCACAAGCTTTTGTTAGAAGCATTGTTTTGAGTGTTATTTTCAGATTTCATTGTAAACACGATTCGGGTTGTGAACCGGGTGTGAGGAGGAAGGTGTGCCTCTTGTGAGCAGTGGATAAGGAGGGAGTTGTACCTCTTGTAAGCAGCGGTTTGTAAGGAAAGCTCCGTCCCACTTTAAGGAGCAAGGTTTTTAGTGAATCCTTAAGTGGTTGCTCAATGAGAGAATGTAGCCCAAGTCGGCTAAACCTCGTAAAATCGGGTTCGTCTTCTCTCTTCCTTTTACTCTTTATTTTCTATGTTATATTTAAATTGAGTATATTGCATGCATAGATAGGATTGCCACACATATACATAATTGAGCAACAAGAAGTAGTTGGTAAATTGATAAGAAGTGTGTGAAAGGAAACTAAGTGGCTTAATTTTTTTATATCCAATTCACCCCCCCCCCTCTTGGGATTACACCTTAATCAACAATTCCTAATTAGTGGTGGAATAGGTGAAAGGAGAGTTTGAGGCAAGGGATCAGAAAATGAAAAAAAATACTTGGCCAAAGCCTAAGAACACATTAGGGCATTCACTCATTTCGATATAGAGCGCGTACCAAGGGCCGAGAATGTAAAGGATGATGCACTAGCAAGATTAGCCTCAGCCACGGAGCTAGAATGGAAGAGTGCCATCTACTCGGAGTAAGTCAGAAAACCTTCATACGAGGAGGGTAATGTTGACCTACTGGGAGCTGAAGTCAATGAAGGGGATTCGAGAGCTCCTCTGATGCGATACCTTCGCGACAGATCCCTACCAGAGGATAAGAAGGAATCTCTATAGGTGAGGAGGAAGGCGGCAAGGTACACACTCATAAACAAAGAGTTGTATAGGCGGTCCTTAACACTGCCATACCTGCGGTGCCTGAGTAATGAAGAAAAAGAAATGTGCTAAGGGAGATCCATGAAGGGGTATGCGGAAATCATCTAGCCAGCAGAGCTCTAGCCCAAAAGGCCTTACGATAAGGGTTCTACTAGCCCACTATGAGGAAGAACACGATCAAGTTTGTCAAACGGTGTGACAGGTGCTGGCGGTGTGCGAGAATACCACACATGTCATCTAGTCCTCTCCCCCCTTACCAGTCCTTGCCCCTTTGCTCAGTGAGGTCTAGATATTTTGGGGCCACTACCTCAAGCGACTGGACAAAGGAAATTTATGTTAGTGGTAATCGATTACTTCACCAAGTGGGTAGTGGTTGAAGCCCTAGCTCATATAACGAGTGAAACATCACCTGATTTTTGTGGTTGTCGGTGGTTTGTAGGTTTGTAATCCCATGAGCCATAGTCACGGACCATGGGAGATAGTTCGATAATGTGCACTTCAAGAAATTTTGCACCGACCTATCCATTAAACTCCTATTCACATAAGTGGCGCATCCCCAAAGTAATGGTCAGGTGGAAAACATGAACGGAACGATACTGCGTAGTTTAAGGACACGAATCGAGTCTTCGAAGGGCAGGTGGGTGGAAGAGCTTCTGTCCACAATTTGGGGGAACCACACCACCTGACGAGCTGTGACAGGGGAAACCCCATTTATGCTTGTATTCAGAGTAGAAGTCGTTATTCTTGTTGAAGTTGGGATCCCCTCTTGGAGAAGGCAATACTTTGACGAGCAGCACAACAATGAAGAGCTGATGGCAGAGATAGACCTCCTAGAGAAGAGACAGGAGCAGACACATATGAGAAAAAGTTGGCAAAGTACTGCAATAACTGCGTAAGAGTTCAAACATTCCACCCAGGAGATTTGGTCCTCAGGAAGGTACGAACAAAGCCCAGCAGAGCCTGGGACGAACAAGCTGAAGCCGAACTGTGAAGGACCATACCGAGTTACAATGGAAATAAAGCTAGCAACATACACATTGGAGGACGTAGAGGGAAAGGAGATTAAAAATACATGGAACTCTGATATGCTGAAAAAATATTACTCTTGAATTTTCATTTCACAAAATGTTGTACAGCGGAATTGTAATCTCAAATAGAAGGTTGTACCACCAAGAAACTCAAAAGTACATTATCACTATTTAATAAAAACATGGACTATTCAATAATCAGCTGGCTTTACTTCCCTCTGCAATCTCCTCTTCCTCTAGCTCATCCTCCTCTTCCATCTTGTCTCTGGACTCTGGACTCTCACTACCGTACCCATGCGAGCATACGCCAGCCAGAGAAAGGTCAGGGTGCATTGTCCACACCTGCTCGTGGCACCTCTTGAAACCAATATGATAGGTCCTGGCGGTGTCCAAGACAAATCGTGAGGAATCCTTATACTCTTTCACTACAAATTTGGTGGCATCAGCAGCAATAGCAGCAGGAGTAGTAGGAATCTCCTCCCTTCGGATCTTCTCTATTTCTTCCCAAAGGGCCCTCTCGTGGAGCTTGGCCTCACGGAGTTCATTTTGGGTAGTGACATACTTTTCTATGGCATTCAAGGTGTGCTGGTACATCGCAGTAACCTTTTTCTCCTAGGCCAAAACCATGGTCACCAGTTGAGAACCAAAAAAAGGGAAGAACGAGTTAAAAAATTTAAAGAGAAAAAGGGGGGCTGGAAGGAGCACAGTCAAGACACATGAGTTGCAAAGGTACCTGGTATGTAGTATAACTAATATTTGGAAGGGAGCATTCAGCTGCCATAAAATCCTCCACATGATTTGCTCGATGCAGTGCAGGGCCAGAATGCATCAATTCGTGAAAGATGGCCTCAGTAAAAACTGCTGCACCCGGAGCATTCGCTGTAGGAACATTCACCGTAGCAGGGGGCTCACTCTCGACCATATGGACTGCCTCCCTCTGGGATGACTCCCCTTTGAGGTCCCTTCTCTTCATCTTGCTCCTACTTGCCCTCTTCTTCTTGGCTTCACCCATGAGAGCCTCATACTTGTTAAACTTCATACCTGCAAAAGGAGAAGAGGAAATAAGGGTATAGAGGACCACAAGGATATTCAGATATACATAACATGAGATCAAGGGTAAGATAAGACTTGGAGAAATGGGGTTGATCCCACACTGCACAAGGACTCACTCCTTGAGTAGTTCCTCGTGAGGGACAATCCCCTGCCAACAAAGGGCTTGTAGGTTTTTAAGGATGGCTTGCTTCGAAGGAGATAGCGTGGGAGGTATATGAAGCAATCGAGCTAAAAGAAAAAGAAAAAAGAGGTAAGAAATAAGTAGCCACTCATAGCTCTAACATACATATCAAGTAAAGATAGAGAAGAGAACATCACCATCAATAGGAGTAGACCACACGTGAGGCCTAGGATAGTTTAACTCCCCAGATGCAAAAAAGTAGCGGGACTTCCAATTGTGAATGGAAGAGCTACTCGGGGTAAAGAGCTTATAGTAGCGAAAAGAGTTGAATTAGTACAGTTCCTTCTCCATAGAGTGCGTCATCATCTGGAAGCAGATCTGAAAGAGAGGCACCTTAGGCTGATAACCTCTTTGGAGCAGGAGAATGGAAAAAAACACCAACGAAAGGTAGGAGTTCGGAACAAGCTGTGAGAGGGCTATGCAATAAAAGCGTAAAGCCTTATAAATGAAAGGGAGAAATGGTAGCCTAAGTCCTAAGTCCAAATAGTCGGTATAGAAATAGATTTCATTGGGGCCAGGATCAAGAGCAGACTCCAAACCGGTATGCAACCTAATATTAATGTCTGTAAGGATAACAAAGAAGTGGCAGACATTTTGCATATCCGAGGAAGACAGATCACACCGAGCACTCCTCACTATGACTGGAGGCCTCGCCGGGGGCACCGAAGACTCCATGAAAAAATCGAAGTACGAAGTAAACAAGAAAAATAACTTACACGAGTATATAAATGGATCAAACAGGTAAACTTGCCACAAAAACATAGGATCTACTGTACGAAAAAAGATCAAACAAGTAGACTTTGTATAAAAACGTGGTAGATACTATGCAAAAGAAGATCAACAAGGCAAACTTTTCACAAGAACAGTGAAGAACAAGAAGAACAAAACAAATATATAATGCCAAACAAAAATGGAATAAAGCAACCAAAAAAAGGCAAAAGGAAAGCGTACCTAGCAGGCAGAAGGGGACCCTTTGGGTGAGATGAGAGACAAGTGGGGGGAGCCCGCGACCTTTATAGAGAAAGCCTACATGGATCCCAAAGAAATTTGACATCCCGAGAAGGGGGAAGCACATCAACAGGGTGTGCATCTTGAGGGAAAGAAATCGAATTCCCATACATACACTGACGTGGTGCTAATTCCCAAGATTTTTGCCCTCCCTAGGTACAAATGATTTAACAAGCATTTATCAAAATTTTGCTAAGCAAATCGGCACAAAATGCTAAGCAAGAAAGGCCTTCAAGAGCAGCTCGACCAAAATGGCTTTGTAGAAAATACCCCACTAGTTCAGCTTGGAAGAAACAACCATCAAGATCAGCTAAAAAAAAATGCCTTAAAGAGTAGCTCGGCAAAAGTAGCTCAGCCAAAACTTCCCTGAAAATAACTTGGCAAAAAATGGCTTTGCAGAAGATGCTATCAAGAGCAGCTCGGCACAAACAGCTTGGCAAGAAATGCCTTTAAGAGCAGCTCAGCCAAATTGGCTCAGTAAAAAATGCCCCACCAGTTCAACTCAAAAGAAACAGTCATCGAGATTAGCTTGACAAAAATTCCTCGAAGAATAGATCGGCAGAAAGTAGCTCGACTAAAAATGCCCCAAAAGAAACTCAGCAGAAAACGGCTCGGCAGAAGATGCCATCAAGAGCAACTTGGCACGAACAACTCGACAAGAAATGCCTTCAAAAGCAGCTAAGCCAAAACGGCTCAGCAGAAAATGCCCCACCAGTTCAGCTCAGAAGAAACGACCATCGAGATTAGCTCGACAAAATCTAGTTGAAAGAACCTGCTCGGCACCAACCCATGAGGATAGCAAGACAGAACAACCCCCTCGGTGTAGCTGACCTCCCATATATCGGTTCTGCCAAGCCGTTTGAGCCACATCATTGGCTTGGACCTGCCAACCTCCAGCTGATCGGCTCGAATCAGCTATGCTCTACCCCTCATCAAATTAGACCAGATGACCTAGGTCGAAACTAGCTCGGCAAGTCCATTTAAGCCCCTCTGATCAGTAGAGGTTACACACATATGGAGGAGGAGATAGGGCCACCTTCAAAATTCCAAGAACTAGTTCTGAAAATTTGAAACCAAGGGGGGGACAACTGATACGCCCCAAATATATCGGCCTTAAGGAAGTCCATCTGTCATAAAAGAGCATTAAGAAGCAGCCACAATTAGGGCCATTATCGCTTAAGGGTAGCTGGTTTGAAGTAGTCAATCACCTGCACACCCGAGCAATCCACACCTGCGCCATTAACTATTGTCCTGAGCTCATTAAAGGCTAGAGCGATTTGTGCTCGCGCCATCACTAACCAATAAATGGCCATACACCCCCGGATCAACTTCAACCACTATAAGAAGGGACACGGAGAAGAGGCCATGGTAAGTCGTTCAATACTCACTCTTAATGTTGCATTTAGCCTCTTTGAAGTATTTCCCTTACTTAGGAATCAGAGTGATCCCCCTAAGTATACCCCTAGTCCTCCAAGCCTTTTTGCTTTCATCCTTTTTAGGTCAACGGAGGTTTGAGAGCGGTCTTGCTGGTCATTGACGATTTTATCCCGCAATAGTTCTTACTTAGAAATGTGGGTTTTCCCTCCTTGTGGGGCCCAACAATTGCAAAATGGTTTTCTTTAAATGCTTGTTGGCTTCTCAAGGAAGCTGCTCTCACGCCTGTAGCAGCAAGCCTCATGCGCAGCTGGGTGTCTCTTGCTTTTCCATCTCTTGCCCCAACCTAGCATTCTCACATCTATAGCGCCTAACACAAAGAACCTCACCTAGATCATCATCACGCCCACTCCAGTTGCATCTTATCATGTCTGTAGCACCAGTGCCTCACGCCATCAACCGCGCCGGTTTTCTTCTCTGCTGTAGCAACCTACTGCTGTTTCGACTGTGTATTATCAGTATATTGATATATTTTTGGTTTTGCTCTTTTAGAGCTTTGTTCACATCATTTTGGTGAGGTCATTTCATCTTTATATATTTTTTATACACCTTTGTGTATTTGTAAGGCTTGTGCCTTTTTGTATCCACTTTGTACAACATTTTTGTGATAGTGGATTTAGACCGCCATGCCCTGTGGACGTACCTCAACATTTGAGGGAACCATGTTAAATTTGTTGTGTCTCATTTTATTTATTATTTGCTTTATGTCATTGATTTATTTGTGGGAATTGTTCGTATATAATATTTTTTCCAACAAGTGGTATCAGAGCTGTGTTAGTTGGACTCATTAGTTTTGTGTAAATCATGGATAGTAATGTTGGTCGTATGATTAGCTTCAATGGAAGAAATTGGGTAACTTAGAAAACAAAAATGCAAGACCTTTTATTTTGCAAAGATTTGGATGGACCTATTAAGGGTGATAGCCGAAAACCTAAAGACATGAGTAATGTGTAGTGGAATAGGCTTAATAACCGTTGGTGTTATCCGGCAATGGATTGATGATAGTATTTTTTATCACATTTCTATCGAAACTTCGGCACATGAATTGTGGAAAAAATTAAAGGGTCTTTACGATAGAAAGTCGACTACAATTAAAGTTTTTCTTTTCCGAAAATTGGTAAACTTGAAATATAAAGATGATGGCCTTATTACCGAGCATTTGAATGAGATGAAAAATATTATCAATTAGATTGCTAGTATGAAAATAGTTTTTGAAGATGAATTGTAGGCCTTAATGCTTCTTAGCTCTTTGCCGAAAAGTTGGGAGACTTTGGTTGTGACATTTAGTAATTCGGCTCCCGTGGAATTGTTACTATGAACCAAGTAACTTACAGCTTGTTGAATGAAGAAATTAGAAGAAAATTAGTTGGATCTTCTCATTCATAGGCATTTGTGACAAAAAACCGGAGGAGAGGCAGAAGCAAAAGTAGATATTCTCACCACAATGATAAATCAAGAGGCCGGTCCAACTCAGTTTCAAAAAAAGATATTAAGTGCCACTATTTTCATAAAAATGGGCATATGAAGCAGGAGTGTAAAAAATTGTTGGCACGGGAAATGTTTGTTTGGAAACAAATCTAGGATGAAAGTTGGTGCTCAAAGATGTGAGACTTGTACTCGACATTCGGCTAAATTTGATATCTACCGGAAAACTTGATAATGAAGGGTTTGAAAACCATTTTGGTGATGGAAAATGGAAGCTCACAAAGGATAATTTGGTGGTGGCTAAAGGCAATAAGACTGGTACACTCTATATGATGCAAGGTAAAATTGGTAATGGTATTGTGAATGCAATTGAGAGTCACTCTTCCACTAATTTGTGGCATAAGCAGCTTGGGCACATGAGTGAAAAAAGAATGTAGTTTTTGTTCAAAAAGAAGCATTTACTCATAACGAAAGGTACTTCTCTTAAAGCTTGTATTCATTGTTTGACCGGTAAGCAACATAGAGCTCCTTTTCGTACAAAGTTTGTTACTGAAAAATCTAATGTTCTAGATTTGATACATTCTGATTTATGTGGTCCTTTGAAAGTCAAATCTCATGGTAGTGCACTTTATTTTGTTACTTCTATTGATAATTGTTCAAGAAAAGTTTGGGCTTACACTTTGAAGACTAAATATCAAGTTTTAGATATGTTTAAGCATTTTCAGGTTAAAGTTGAAAGGGAGACTCGAAAGAAGGTGAAATGTGTGCACTCAAATAATGGTAGAGAATACATTGGCCCATTTGATGCATATTGTTACAGCCAGGGCATTAGACATCAAAAGAACGTCAATAAAACCCCTCAACGAAATAGAGTTTTCAAAAGGATGAACTGCACCATACAAGAGAGAATGAGATGTATGCTCTCTCATGCAAAGTTGCTAAAATCATTTTGGGGTGAAGCAATGAGGAGGGTGGTGGACTTCATTAATTTGTCTCCTTTAACTCATTTACTTGGTGAAGTTCCCAAAAAATTTTGGAAAGGTAAGGATGTCACTTATGATCATTTAAAAGTTTTTGGTTGTCATGCATTTGTTGACATTCCAAAAGATGAAAGATCCAAACTAGATGACAAGATAATGCAATGTATTTTTCTTGGCTATGGGCATGATGAATTTGGATATAGATTGTGGGAACTGGTTGAAAAGAAAGTTGTTAGAAGCTGGGATGTTGTATTTTTTGAAGATCAAACAATTTAAGATTTTGCATGGTTGAGCAACCACAATCAAATGGGAATGATTTTGTTGACTTAGAGTCACCTTCTCCACCTTTGTCACATGATGAAAATATGGAAGATGTTCTTCCACCTCTTGAAGATGTTGTAAATGATGAAATTCCTAGTGATGTTGAAGATGAAAATGAGGGGGAGCAACAAGTTCAAGAGCAAGCTCCTTTGAGAAGGTCTTTAAGAGAGCCAAGACCTTCAACTAAATATCCATCAAGTGACTATGCTACTCTGACAGATCAAGAGGAATCCGAAAGCTATCAAGAAGCCATGAACCATGAAAATAAAGCTGAATGGATGGAAGTTATACAAGAGGAAATGAAGTCCATAGTTGACAATCAAACTTATGATTTAGTTAAACTTCTTCCTAGAAAGAAAGCTTTGAAAAAAAAAAATGGGTGTTTAGATTGAAAAATGATGGAAAGAGTCTTCGATACAAGGCTAGGCTTGTGGTAAAAGGTTTTGGTCAGAAAAAGGGAACTGACTTTGATGAAATATTCTCACCAATTGTGAAGATGTCATCTATTCGTGTTGTTCTTGGCATGACAGCATACTTGAATTTAGAAGTTGAGCAATTAGATGTGAAAACCGCTTTCTTATATGGTGACTTGGAAAATGAAATTTACATGGAACAATTGGAAGGCTTCAAGCAAAAGGGGAAAGAGAATTTAGTGTGCAAATTAAAGAAAAGTTTGTATGGGTTGAAGCAAGCACCATGGAGATGGTCTAGAAATTTGATTATTTCATGATTGATCATGGTTACTCAAAAACCTCTTCGGATGATTGTGTGTGTGTGAAAAAATTTCTGGATGGTACTTATATTATTCACTTACTCTATGTTGATGATATGCACATTGTAGGACAAGACTCCTTCAAGATTGACAAGTTGAAGTTGGAGTTAAGCAAGTATTTTGCTATGAAAGACTTGAGACTAACAAAGCAAATTAAATTCTTGGCATGAGAATTGTTCTTGATCGTGAAAAAAAGGCAAATTTGGTTATCTCAAGAAAGGTACATTGAAAAAGTGCTTGAGAGGTTCATTATGGATAAAGCAAAACCCATTGGTTGCCCACTTGCTAGTTACTTCAAGTTTAGTACAAAACAAAGTCCTAAAAGTGAGAAAGGTAAGGAAGAGATGAAAAAAATTCCTTATGCTTCGGTTGTTGGTTCCTTAATGTATGCAATGGTTTGCACAAGACCTAATTTAACTCACGCTGTTGGAGTTGTTAGTGGGTTTCTCTCTAATCCGGGAAAGGAGCATTGGTTTTCTATAAAATGGATTCTCCAATACCTTAGAGGCACTTCAAAGGTGTATTTGTGTTTTGAAAATGGTAAATCTATGCTCCATGGATTCACGGATGCTGACATGGCTGGTGATATTGATTTTAGAAAACCCACTTCGGGTTATTTAATGACTTTTGCAGGGGGAGTTGTGGCATGACAATCTAAATTACACAAATGTGTTGCTTTATCTATTACGGAAGCTGAGTTTATTGCCATTACGGAAGCATGCAAAGAATTACTTTGGTTGAAGAGATTCTTAAAAGAGTTGGGCACAGAACAAGAAAGGTATGTTCTTTATTGTGATAGCCAAAGCGCAATTTATTTGAGTAAGAATTCTATCTTTCATTCAAAGTCAAAACATATTGATGTTAGATATCATTGGATTCAGGATGTGTTGGATAAGAAATTATTGGAGCTTGACAAAATTCACATCGATGATAATGGTTCGGATATGATGACAAAAGCTTTGTCTAGAGACAAGCATGTAAAGTGTCGAGTTTTAGCCGGATTGGTGGAGTTGTCCCCATAAGTCGGGAGGGGGAGATTTGTTGGGTTTTCCCTCCTTGTGGGGCCCAAAAATTGGAAAGTGGTTCTTTTTTTTTTTTAAATGCATGTTGGCTTCTCAAGGAAGCCGCTCTCACGCATGTAGCAGCAAGCCTCATGCGCAACTGGGTGTCTCCTGCTCTTCCATCTCTTGCACTAGCATAGCATCCTCACGTTTGTAATGCCTAACACATAGAACCTCACCTAGCTCATCATCATGCCCACTCCGGTTGCATCTTCTCACGTCTGCAGCACCAGTACCTCACGCCAGCAACCGCGCCGATCGTCTTCTTCACTGTAGCAACCTGTTGCTATTCCGGCTGTGTATTATCAGCATATTCGTATATTTTTGGTTGTGCTCTTCTGGAGCTTTGTTCACATCATTTTGGTGAGGTCATTTCATCTTGCTATATTTGTTATACACCTTTGTATATTTGTAAGGTTTGTGCCTTTTATATCTATTTTGTATAACATTTTGGTGATAGTGGATTTGGACCGCTGTGCCCCGTGGACGTATCTTAATATTTGAGGAAACCAATTTAAATTTCTTGTATCTCATTTTATTTATTATTTGCATTACGTCATTAATTTATTTGTGAGAATTGTTCGTATATAATATTTTTTTCCAACAAGAAAAACGTCCCAGCCTCTCAGCCCTCGTTCACTTCCCTCTCAAATCTCACATTTTCTCTCAAATTTCCCAATCTCACTCAGCTTTCAAGGCTTTAACATTTCCTAATTCAGTCCAACAGTTTCAAACTCTCGGTTCACTTCATTTCTAAGATCGAAAATGCTCCCACTAATTTCAAGAGTCACTTATGCAGTTAGATGTCATAAACAACACCTGTTAATGCTTCCTAATTGTCAAAATGCACTAGGAACATATATTAGCAGCTTCATTCAAAGTTCAAACACCAGCACTGCAGCAATCCTTCCAACCATGCTCTTAGTTTAATTTAAAATTATCAGCCCTATGAAGAAAGAGCAATGGTTATTACAAGATTCACAAATCAGCTGCTGATTCCTGCCTTTAATCTTCTCTGCTCTTTGAATTTTTTTAACGCTCAAATCTTCTCTCTAGCTCAAAATCTTTATGATTTCTCCTCGAATTTATGTGTTTCTGTCAATTAATGCAGTATGTGTCTCTCTCTCTCCCCCAGTGAACCACCCAAGCCCACATTGAGCTTTTATTAAGAGGGATAGGCCCAAATTGGGCCGTAAATAAAGCATCTGTCCTAATTTAAATAATAACACTTTAAGCCCACATTGGACTTTAATTCAAAACCAAGGCCCAAGCACATGTCCACACACCAGGCACCTCACTCTTAACTTTGAAATTGTATATGCCATCATTGGTTCATCTTCTCACTTGCTTATTTATAAAGTAGTGATTTCAGAGGAATCAATACTTAATGGAGTCCATTAATTCTTACTTTAGTTATTTGTTGGAAAAGTTTAGAGGTGCTCTAATTCAATAGTTCATGATCCTCAAATCGGATTGTTTCCCATCTAGACTCTTTACCTTGGAGGATTATTATGAGCTCCACACATTTTTAACTTTTGTTTTGACAACCAACTTCAAAACAATGCTATATAATGACTTTACATAAAGATTGTGTGCTTTTGAAGAAAAGTTCTACTTTACATATGGAATTAATGAAATGTACAAACTAAGTTTGAGAATATGAGCCGATTTTTTTAGTGTATTAATTATATTTCTTTCTTAGGACTAAGTTATGGTTTATAATGATAATATTATTTTGTGGATGTTATACATGTTGCAGTGGATAATAATTTGTTTTAAAAAATTAAAATAGTTATGCATAAACCAATTCTAATTCAAGAAACTTTCGGCAACCTTACAAAAATCTGATTAATTACACAAACAATACATACTGATTAATCATAAAGTCGTAAAATTTCATTTTATAGCTTAAATTATTGTTGTCAATAGTTGAAATTTGCATCTTGTTTTGCTAATAATAGTATTAAACAATTTATAAAGAGTTTGATTCTTTTCACTAAAAAAATAACATTAATTATTATTTATAGAATGTAAAATATATTGGACGTGCCCTTAACTAGCATCTTAATAAGTGGAGAAAATTTTTGGAAGTTTTATTAGTTGTTTTCTTATCATAGATTAGGGTTTTTAATTTTTTTTTAAGAAAATATTATAAAAAATTATAAAATAAAAAAAGAAATCAAAAAGGAGAATCTCTCTTATACATAAATTTGTGATTTTGCCCTATTTTGTTTTTTTATTTTAAAAAATTGGAGCGTTTTATGAAAGAAGAAAAGTAAGATTGTGAACTTAAATTATTCTTCAGTTCCCCTTCATTTATTAATAGGATGTATCTTTTAGTAATGATGAACCATGTTTACTGCTTTCTATGATAGAATTTATAAATACTATGGTTCACTGCTTTCTATGATAGAATTTATAAATACTTTTTTGGGTTGGTTGAAAGTTTCATTCCATATATGCTCATGTTATTTATTTAGAACTTGTTTGGTATTGTTATTATTTTTTAATTTTTTTATTTCCCTTTATACAAAGTAGAAATAGACTATAAAAGTGTTGTTTATTTATGTTGCTATTTTTTTTATTTTTTTTTTTGTGTTGATTTTTAGACGTTTGTGAAAATATTGAAAATCAAATTTTGCGATTTTCAATTATTTTGACAACCTATTGGTAGAAATTTTAATCGTAAATATAGTTCTTTTGGATTAAATCATTCATTTTATACACTTTAAATAAAAATAAAAATAAAAATAAAATGATCATGTAAATTTAAAAATAATTAAAATAAAAAATACATAAATTTAAAAAATAATAATAAAGAAGTCAATTACAAATTATTTTTACTATTTTTCAATTGGTATGCCCAATAAAACTTTTATTGTAAAATAAAATTTGAAATTATTACAATTAAGTAAAATAATTATAATAATTTTTTTATTTTTATATTTTTAATGTATTCAATTTTATATTTATAATATTATTTGATTTAAAGATGAAAGTGAATTTTTTTTTAATTTAGTTTTAAATTTATTTTAATTTTATAAAAATTAACTAAATAGGTTGTTGATTTTTTTTTTTTTTTTAATTTTCATTTCTAATTTTTTTTTTTTATAATTTTTGACATTGATACCAAACAAACCCTTAATATTTAAAATTCTGAATTTGTTAATCGATGGTGAATGCACTAACTAGAGGGAAGTACCAACACTCTCTAATGGTTTATTTTGGTAGGAAAGCCCTGTATTCTCTTATATTCTATATCGATTACTAGGAGGAATGTAAGAGGTGGATTAATATAAAATGAAAGGGTAATAAAAGTTAACTAAAGGACAATTAATTTAGATTGATGACTATACTTTAGTTAGTAGGTACCATTCCTGTGAGGGCATATAGGGGCATTAGTATTTTCCTATCACATAATTGTATTCTAGAACCTAACTTTGATTACGCAGATTATGATTTTTTGAATTTCGGTTAACTTAGAGATCAATCAATCAATAGTAATTAGGTGAATTAAACTGCACTTAAGCTAAATTTAAGGTTAATAGCAACTTTGTAGAATTCTAATGATGAGGATCAGCATGCACCTCGAGTATCATTCACACATATTATGATATGTGGACGACCATCCGAAGTCCACCATTAGATTTAAACTTTATTTGCAGATATTCTGAAATTCAAGCCCAAATGATAACTTAATAGACTTTTACATTGGATGGGCTTGAAGAATGAAATAAATGACTTATACTTTGGAGCATGGAATTGAAGACCACTTGAAAATCCATGAAATAATGGACCAAAATCACCCCTTTCTCCCCTTTGAATTCGGCCACTACATGAGGAGACACACAACTGAAGCTTTTCTTGGAAACTAGTTTGGAAAGAGGATGGCAACTTGCAAGTCAAAGAGTATTGGTCTTTCAAGAAGCATTTATTCCATTTTAAGCTCCCAAGTTCCACTATCATAATTATTATAGTTCCTAGGAACTTATTTCCTATGATAAACTATTGCCTAGGAACCTCATTATCTATGTTTTAAATATTTTATTCTATCTTTGTATTTTCTTTAATCTCTTAAGAAGTCATGTGCATACTCATGTAAGATTATAAATATGTCAAAGGGGTCTTTGCATTATCAATTAAAAGAAGCCTTTGCTTAAGCTTGTGAAGTTTGTTCCTCTCTTTGTGATTAAGTAGTGTGAGGCTACGTTGTATATATCTCTCTTGGAGATTGAGTGGTGAGAGACCATGTAACGCCCCGAACCCGAGAGTGGGGCCCGGGGTGTTATGTGTTCCATTCACAGATCTTTGATACCATAAATATCATCCAAGCAGCGGAAAATAATTAAACATTTTCAAATAAAATACCAGAATACTATACTATGCATCCAAAAAGGTGTACCCATTCAACCATATTACATAACCAGGAATTTAAAACATAAACTTAAATACTTCAAGTTCTTACAACCATTCACACTATTCTAAACTATCCAACCCTGTCCTGGAGCTGGCTAAGCTCAATCACCAGAAGGTCCTGAAAAATGAGTTGTAATAATGGGGTGAGACACTTCTCAGTACGATGGAATAGATTATTACCTGTGTGTGGCTAACATGAGTTTTAGTGCATATAAAACATAACCGTTTTTTAATCAACTACAATTGTAAGGACACTCATAAACTGTACTCACACATACATCATCAATCATACCACAGAAATCTGCATACACGTATTATACGTAATATTATCCACAATCACAATACATTTAATTCACATATATATACTCACACCCACAAAGGATAATGCACAAATACTTCGCTTACCGTGGTTCTAAAGACATCCCTCCCCATCGTTCCCTCTACGTACTGAGCATCCCTCTCCATCGTTCTCAGCACGTACTTCACAACAAACATCCACTATTACACTTTCACAATGACCTATTCATAGTAAATAAGTAAACAAACTCCTCAAGCCTGCCAACGTTTTACCCCATTTATATAAATGACAATATAACGAACTCCTCATATCCTGTCAAAGTTATATTGCGATTTATATCAAGGACAATATAAAAAACTCCTCAAGCCTGCCAACATTATATTGCGAAATACACGAATAACCACACATCACCCAAACATATAAGTTTATCCACCACAGTAATCACAACCGGTTTGTTATGAAGAATTAATCTCATGCCACAAGATTTAAGTGTGAACCATACTGTAATATACTGCTCGTAGAAAATATATCATAATATGCTTGAATACATTATTCCTGAAAATAAGGATATGATCATCTCCACAATTTATAAGAACCTAAGAATTCATATCTAAAAGAGAACGGATATGATCAACCTTATTCACTTTAATCCTTTACAAAACATGTTTAATAACTCAAACTAATCATTTCAACCATTCAAATCGTTCGGAAAATCCCTTACTTTAACCCTATAATCTTATACTTTCGTTTAATCGGTTCAAATTTAATAAAAAGTTGACATAATTTGTAATGACACAAAATTTCTATATATATATATATATATATATTTATTTATTTATTATCTATCAAGTTATTTAACATAATCTCTAATACCCTATAAATAAGCATCTATCATCTTCACGGCCTAGAATAGGCGCCGTGGTAACCTGTGTCATCCTGTATTTTACCTATGCAACAAAAAAACATAACATCCAAAACATAACCCAAAATATACAATACTAGAGTTCTACAGACCTATCTATATATACATACACACATATACATCCTTTCCTAAAAAATCCTTAAGAATACTATGAGCTATACCACACAGCCCAAAACTTACCCCAAAAATATGCCGACTACACAGCCTCCTCTATCTTTGAGCCGGCCCAACACGTCTCTCTGGGTTATGGAAAATATATATATAATAAATGAAATAAGGAAAAAAAAAAGGATTTTGGCTAAGGCAAGAGGAAAATCAACGACGGTTTTCTGGAGGAGTTAGAAAATTGGCAACGATTTTGGGTTTTAATCGCGATAGGGTAAAAGTAAAATGGTGAATTTTGGGCCGGTTAATAGAAAACTAGTGACGGTTTTCTGAGAAGCCAGGAAAACCAACGACGATTTTGGTTGTAGTGATGAATGTATAAAAGGAACCCGAGAGTCATTTTTTAAACAAAAAAATAAAAACTCTCTCTCACTCTTAAGAAACCCACGACCCCCTTACCTTCTTCCTCCGATTCCGGCTCTGTTAAAGCCTGGATTGACGACCAGGAACCACCACAGGGTTCCTAGGAAGATTCTCTACATCATAGATGGAGCAAAATTTCAATTTTGGATCTAGGGCATGATCCCAAAACCAAGGTAAGGGTGTTATTTAAGTATTTATAGGTTGTTTATCTAAATTATGGGATGAATAAACTTAGAATGTAAATATGAATATAGTACTGGGGCTGAATTAAGGAATTGGACTTTTGTGTAATACAGGGTTACGGTGTAAATGCTGCAAGCATGAGTTAGGATTTGGCGAGTGTTGGAATTTGTGTGATCCCAAGAGGGGGGGGGGGGGTAAATTGGGTTTTAAAACATTTTTTACTAATTTAAACAATTACGCCGATTCACCATATATCATATCCCATTCAATGTATACGCATGTATATAAAATAGTGAAAGCAAACATACACGTGTGCAGTATCTTATTTAAATCAAATGTGTGAATGCAAATAATTTTGACATTAAATAAACATTCATACACATGATGAAATTAAAGTGCAGGAATTTAAATAAGATAGAGAGAGCAACACCAGATTTGTTATCGAGGTTCGGCCAAACAAGCCTACGTTCCCACCATAGGCATACCCCCCAAGGATTCCACTATACCTGCTCACTTAACAGGGCGGAGTAGAAGCCTTTTACATCCTCTCCTTACGGGGCAAGGAAAGCCCCAGTTTAATTTCTGGGCTGAACCGAACCGGTCTCACTTACGGGCCGAGACTCTCATTTTAATTCCGGACTGAACTCAACCATCAAGCCTTACCAAGATGGCACACCTAACTTTCCTAACCGGGTCCAAGCCAGTCCGAGATTTTCTTAACCGAGTCTAAGTCTATTCGGGACTTGTCACAGGGCGAGTCTCCCTTTTCAGGCCACACCTGTAATACAAATATATTTAATAGAATTTACGTACAAACAAATGCTTCTAAACTAAGCAGGGATGTACAACATTAAAATCTAATATACACTCTCATATGATTTTGAAATGAAGCTCATGTAGAGTATGGGTTTTCTCTCAAAATATTTTTCAAGTAAAACTTGAGAGTTTGGAAAATGATTTTCTTTTCTAAAATGATTGACCTTTTCAAATTCAAATCATAAAGGTTACCAAGCAAAAATGAATATATGCTTTAGCCTTTTTTTTCAAGAAGCTTTTCAAGCCAATATATATTAATGAATATATGCTCAAAGCTCTTAAATAACCCAAAGAGTTTCTCCAAAAATATACTTCAAGATAAGTAGGAGAAATTAGGATTTTTCTATCAAAATGATAGACCTTTATAAAATAAAAGGAGAAGCCTCTCAAGAAAGTATATATTAAATTGATATATGCTCAAGGCTCCCTCTTATATAACCCAAAGAAATTTTCCAACAAATGTATTTCAAGATAAGAGTAGCAGAATATTAGGGTTTTCTTCAAAATGATTGACCTTAGTAAAATTAATACCAAGAAGGCAGTCAAGCAAAATATATGAGCAAGAATATTAGCCCAAGGGTTCAAGACATTATTCACAAGAAATTTCTCCAAAAAATATTTTTCCAAATAAAAGAATATGGGAGAAATTTAATCTTTGAAAACATGAAAAATAGAAAGGCTTTCAAACAATATACATATAGAGAATGTTATATACTCAAGCCTCTTCAAATATAACCCCAAAAATATTTTCCCCAAAAATGGTTTTCAAAAGAAGAGAATAGGAGACATTTTAATCTTTGAAAATATATCACAAATGAAAGAAGAAGGTCATCAAGCAATATATATGTATATGATATATGCTCAAGCCTCTTCACATAAAACCTCAAGAATATTTTCTCCCAAAATGATTTTCAAATAAAAGAAGAGTAGGAGAAAAATGAAAATTTAAAGATCAAATGGGGTATATAAGTGTGGGAGAATCAAATAATGATAAACTAAATTAACAAAGGGATTCTCTGACAATTTTCAAGTGTTTTGGAGTTGCATTTATAGGCAAAAACCCCTTGTGGTCGTTATATAACCATTGGGACCTTAAAATATATTTTTATTTCAAAAAATAGCCATTTTTTGGCTTTGGAGCACTTTCCCAAGAAGGTCGGTCAACCAAACTCAAGGTACGGTCGATCGAGGCTTGAAATCCACGAGCTTCGGTCGACCGTAATGAAGGTTCGGTCAACTGGCCTCGACTTTTTTGCACAGACACTATTTAGTGTTTTGGCCATAACTTTCTTTATACAACTCTAACTTGGATGTTCTTGATATCAATAGAAAGGTAAGATAAAATCCCACAACTTTAATGTTGAACATATTTTATGATAATAAGTTTTGGTCTGAGAAAAATGCCCATCAATGAGACATAAGAAATATGAAGGGAGTTTTTCTATTATGGACACTTTTCAGTGTTTTAGACATAACTTTTTCTGTGTAACTCCAATTTGTACATTCTTGGTATCAAACGAAAGCTATGGGAAAATTCCACAATTTTCATGCTGAACATTGTTTGATATGAGATCTAATTAAGTGATAAAATTGCTTATTTCTAACATTCGGTCGACTGGCCGATTGACCGACCCCTTTGAAAAATTTAGTTTTTGTCTTCTTTTAACTTTAAAACCATTTAAAAACCTTTGTATAAGTTAGGCATTTTATGAAAAAAGTTTTTCATGTTATTTGGAGGTCCCATGGTCAATCTAAGGTCAGGTAGAGTTTTAATTTTAAATCATGAAAGATGCATGCACATTCAACCCTATTTACTATTACAACCCAGAAAATAAATAAAGTCTTCATGTCTTCTGCTCCTGCTCCATGGAATACACCTATTGGTGTTCTTAACAGTGCTTTTATAGCTTCTATTTTGCATTCATCACTTGTGCTTACAAAAATATAAACTTGTTCACACTCAGTTATACAAGTGGGATACTATGGTTTGTCATTATCAAAACAGGGATCGGACTCAAAAAGTCAACGAGTATTTTCTAGGAAATAAGGTAAAAATACTAATTCTCGTTTGGTTGACATTTTTGGAAATTTTAGCTAATTGACTGAGGAATATATGTGTATAATTTCAGGGCGTAGAAATTACGAACGCCACAGGTGTGAGATAGAGAAACAGTAAGTAGAGCTTAGATAGTCAGGTAAGGGGAAATATGTTATGCTAGATAATTTAGAGATTTTACTAATATAGCACAACACTTGAATATGAGTTAGAGAGTGTGGTTTTAAACTAAATAAAGCATGGAAATTATATAGTATTACAGTTTATATATAGAGAGTTGTATTTAATTGTGTGGCATGAGAAAAATATTGAAACATCTATAGAATTTTATACAGATTTACAGACTTGTAATTATATAGTTTTTACAGAATTATGAAATACAGTTTATATAGTTTTATTTACAGAGTTACGGCTATACAGAACTACAATTCACATGATTATACAAAACTAAGATTTAACAGACTTTTATAGTACCATGTTTATACAATAATTTATAGTACCATGTTTATACAGCATTTTACATAACCATGACTATATAGAATGTTTTATAGAATCATGATTATACAAAGTTTTACAATATCATGATATACAAAGCATAGAATCATGACATATAGATTATACAGAAATACAGATTATACAGAATTACAGAGATTTACAGTGTCACAGTTAATACAGATGATACAGAATCACGGTAAAACAGATAGATCTTATATAGAAAAAGTATTATATAGTATCAAACCCTTATGGAATAGAACACTTTACAAAGTATGGTACCGTAGCTATACAGTGTAAACAGTGCAACCACAGTCTTAGATAGAGTATGGTATAGCTGATTGTGCCACAAGTAGGGTAGAGGGCTCCCTGACGTTCGGACCAGGTGGAGTGGGGCCTTTCGTGCTATAGGCATATACAAATGCATATAGTTAGGCTGACATTGGAGGGCCAACCAGTTTCTAGCCTCGCATACTGGGTCACACAACCCAGTCGTGAGAGGTTAAATCATAACATACAGCCATCCAGGGAAGTTTTCAGAGTTATATATATATAATACACAGAAAACAGAGATTACATATTATTGTTAGAAGTACTATTGAATAGAGAACTCAAAATCATGTATTTTAAAATGACATAAATGTAATTTTTATATACAATCACTTTTTATTGATATGCCAAGTATAGTTTAATTAAAGGTATTATTATGTGCTTAAACTCATATGCCACACACTGGTAATAACATGTTTTTCCTTACTGAGAGGTGTCTCACCCTAGAATTACAAATATTTTAGGAAACCCTGACAGACAAGTAGAGCAAGCTCCGTGACTGCGGAGTTTGTTGGTTTTACCCAGTAGCAGGGTAAGTAGATGAGTCAAGGACATGACGGATTTTTGGGGTTTATATGTTTATATGTAGAGATAGGGAAACTCCGATTATTGTATATATGTTAAGTATGTTATAGTTCCGCTGCTTAGGTGATATGTATGTATAAACATGTAAATCCTCGATACCTATGGGTCCGGGTTGACTTTGACTATAGATTATGGAATCAGAGTTTTATTAGAGTAATAATATTTTATGATAAATAAAAAAAAATGGTTCAAAAATTAGGGTGTTACATTTTAGTATCAGAGCCTCGGTTGATAGGTTCTGAAGACTTTAGTGTGCAGCGAAAACAATACCAAAGTATAGGAATAGATCAGGAATTTAATAAGTCAATGTTGGGGAAATTAAGATGAGTATTTAGGGTTTTGTTTAGTGATCGGAAAGCAGAATTTTTGTGGTGGTTTTTGTGTTTTTTGTGGGGTGAAGATTCCGGGAAAGTCATAGTAAACTATTGTCGGGTTGTGTTTCTCAATTGTTGGACTGAATCTTAAATTGAGAATAAGGATGTTAGGTTAATTGAGGATGTAGGATTTCAGTTAGATAAATACATTAGTTAGGTTATACAAACAGGGTCCTTAGATTATATTTACTTTCCTTTTCAAGATGGACCCTAGAGGTAGTAGCGCTCATGCCAGTGGGGATGATAAGGCAAGCCCCCCTGGTGCAAATGGTGGGAATTCAGACGCAATCTTGCATAGTGTGACTCAATAGGTTATGACTGAGATTGTGTGAAATTCTAGAGAGCAGGGAGACCCATCGACAAACCAGGGCTGTACCATTGAGAAGTTTACTAAAATGTATCCTCCGGCATTCTTAGAAGGAGCTGATCCTGCAGTGACTGAAAACTAGATGCAAGAGATCGAGAAAATATTGACAGTGCTCCACTATACGGATGAGTAGAGGGTCCTCTATGCTACCTATAAATTGACAGGTGAGGCCGAGAGATGGTGGATGGCTACGAGATTATTGGAGGAGCAGAGGCCCATACTAGTGACTATGACGTGAAGTCGGTTCAGGGAAGTATTCTTCGAAAGATATTATCCTACCATTGTTAGAGAGGCTAAGGTAGTAGAATTTCTAAATTTGACTTAGGGAAATTTCACGGTTCAATAGTATGCAACAAAATTCGTTGAGCTGTCACGTTTTGCCCCCTACATCATCCCAGATGAGGTGAAAAAGGTGAGGATGTTTGAGAAGGGGTTGAGGCGAGATATATATAAATAGGTGGAAGTTCTTGTAATGACCTGAAAATTAAAATAATTAGAAAATATAATGAATAGAATGGATTAAAGGATAATAAGGGGAAAATGAAGGATTTTAGAAGGAAAAGCAGGCCTCGTCGACAAATGCCCTGTCTTCGTCGACGAGAGTCCTTCTAGAGTTCGTCGACAAACTTAGTCCCTCGTCAACGAAGGAATCCCGAGAGAGAATTTTGGAACTCTGAATTTTGTCAAAGAAGGTATCTTCTCGTCAATGAAATCTCTACAGTGCCTCATCAACGAACCCACCTGTCTCGTCGACGAATCCCTACCTATAAATAGAGTTTTCTTCATTTTCAACGTAAAACTCGTGAATTCTCTTCTCTCTCTCTCTCTCTCTCTCTAAAATGGTTTTCCCACCTTCTCTCTTCGATTTCGGGCTGGATTTGACCTGATTTGACGATCCGAAACCGCCACGAGGTTCACAAGATTGATCTCTGCAAGGCTATAGGATCTGATCATTGGTTTGAGGGGTTTGGAAAATATCCCAAAATCAGGGTAAGTGAATTATTTTGGGATTTGCTTAACGAATAATGTTATATGGAGCCTAGGAAGTAGTAAATAAGTGTTTTTATTAAGATTTGAGTTAGTTGGAATTTATTTTAATTAAAATAGGATTTTTGGATTCAGGTTCCAAGTGAACGCTGTGGGTATCGGTTCGGGGATCCTACCAGCGTAGTTTGAAAGTCAGGTAAGGGGAAATTACATATTAAATCAGGTTTTTCATGAATTAAAATGGATTATTTTTTATTTAAGTATATATGTTTCCATGAGGGTATAAAATTCCAACCATGTAAAATTATGTTTTCTGAGCCTAGGACTGCTTATATAGCTATGTATATGTGAAAGTAAACGGATGAAAGTGAAAAGGAATTTTCTGAGGAAATATGTAAGAAATGAGATATATTTTCAGCATATAAATGTTAAATGTGGGTTGACCTATTTTACAGGAACATGTATGAATTTTATTGTTAAATTGTGTGGCATGAGATTCTGTGCAAGTATATGTTAAATGTATGAGATGTAGGTTAAGTAAGTAAAAGTATTGAGAATAAAAGATGTTATGGACTATGTTGCTTGTGTATGCTAAATGCAACCATGTAAATGTAAGACAGCTGAAAGACAGCCATGTTAGGAGATCTAGCACACTTCTGTGTAGACCAACTGATGACAGCTAAAAGGAGCTGTAGACTAACTGATGATGGCTAAAGACCAGCTGTAGTATGAAGGAAAGAAAGGAAAATGTTATGAAATGACAATGTGAATGAAGTAATGTTGAAGAATTACGTAAAGTGAAATGTAATGCAATGTTTAAGCTATGAACATAAACAAATATGTATGAGTGAAAAATGATAGAAAGAATAATGTATTATGGTATTAGAAGTATCTATGTATGTAGAACATGTTATGATTACGTAGGGCATACTTGTCGCCTGAGGGCTTGTTAAGTAAGGCGAGTGCACTAGTAACTTCAGATGTGGCAATAGCTGCATAACGTATTAGGGCAGAGGGAACCTACTTGTATGGGTGGGTCGATTTCCCTATCCTTAGGGCCTTTTCTAGTAAACCATTGTTGAACTGTGTGAGTACGAGATCAATCTAACACTTGAGGGCTTATTGAGTAAGGCGAGTGCCCTGGTAAGCTTTAGTAGTGACCTTCGGGTTGCCTATGTATCAGAGCAAAGGGATGCTACTTGTATGGGCGGGTAATCACCCCTATCCTTAGGTAATCTTGTGGGTTAAATCTTTGTTCGTGATTGATTAGGTTCAGGGAATGTTTTCAATGTTACGTTAATGATTTGCAAATGTATTCTAAATGATATTTATATCCTCGTATTAGCCACACGCCGTTTTAATATGTTGTTTCTTCCCTTACTGAGATATGTCTCACCCAAATATGAATGTTTTTTTTTTCAGGACATCCTTGAGGTCAGGCCTAGAAAGCTCAAGGGGTTTAGTATCTTTTGAGGATTGTAAAAGAAAATGGGTATATTTTTTATATACTATGGGATTGTATTAAGTTTAAGTATATCTTTTATGTTTTATGTCATTATTTTTAAGGATGTTAAGTAAGGAATGGTTGTGAAAATACTGAAATGTTTTAGGAGTTATGTAAATTTATGGAAATGCAGATGATGAATGAATTATATGGAATTTAGATAGAAAATAGTAAACTTTGATATTATGGAATCTTGGTACTATAGTATTATGATATATGGAGATAATGTTTATGTTTTTCGCTGCGAATATATATTATGGATTATGGATTATCATCTTTTTATCAAGTATAACACACCGAACTCGGGTTTAGGGGTGCGGGGCATTACAGTTCTGAAGCTGCAAGAACTGCTAGATATTGAGCTATTAGTAGCCAGGCCGACTAGATCAGCAGTGAGGTGTAGGAAGGTAGTTAAAAATTATCCAGTGGGCATTCAGGAGAAAGTTTTACTAGCCGACCTTGTGATATTAGATATACAGGGGTTTGATGTGATATTGGGTAGGAATTGGCTGGCGGCTAATTATGCCAACATTGATTGTTATTAGAAAGAAGTGATCTTTAGACCCCCAAATGAGTAGGAATTCAGAATACGTGGGATCACGTGTGCGCGCCCCGCCACAGTTAGTATCAGCTATTCAGGTGAGGAAGCTGCTTTATGGTGGTTGTCAAGGGTATGTAGCTTATGTAAAGGAGGTGTTAGAGGAAGAATTAAAGTTTACTGATATTCCAGTAGTTAGAGAATTTCTAGATATATTTGCAGAAGAATTACCTGGTTTACCACCAAATCGAGAGATAAAATTTTCTATGGATTTCGTCACAGGATTACCGTTGGCGCTACATGGTCAAAACGCCATTTGGGTAATTTTTGAATGGTTGATGAAGACTGCCCACTTCCTACCTGTTAAAGTTAGCTACCCTATGAATAGACTGACAGAGATATATATTCAGGAGATAGTTTGACCTTATGGAGTACCAGTATTTAGAGTTTTAGACCGAGACCCATGTTTAACATCACGATTTTGGAGAAGTTTGCAGGAAGCTTTGGGGTCTCAGTTATCATTCAGCACAGCTTTTCATCCTCAGACTAATGGACAAACAAAGAGGACGATCCAGATACTTGAGGATATGCTACGAGCATGTGTGCTGGATTTCGGGGGTAGTTGGACCCAGTATATGCCGCTGGTTGAGTTTGCATATAATAACAACTATCAAGCCAGTATCGGCATGGCACCTTACGAAGCGTTATATGGTAGGAGGTGCTGATCTCCACTATAATGGGATGAAATGGGTGATAGGCAAGTTTTTGGACCAGAGTTAGTGCAACAAACATATGATAAAGTCCAACTCATTAAAGACCGAATCAGTGCAACTCAGAGTTGATAGAAAAGTTACGCAGATACTCGTCACCGAGAATTGGAATTTGATGTGGGAGACCATGTGTTTTTGAAAGTAGCACCATTGAGAGGAACTATAAGGTTTGGAAAGAAGGGGAAGATGAGTCCTAGGTTTAATGGCTCATTCAAGATACTTGAGAGAGTGGGTCCAGTCACCTAGAGGCTAGCTTTACCACCAGTTCTATTTCAGATACATGACGTATTCCATGTTTCCATGCCGAGAAGATATGTCCCTGATCCCTCCCATGTAATCAGTTGTGAGGAAATAGAGCTTGGAGATGCATTAGCATATGAGGAAACACCAGTGCTGATTCTAGATATAAAAGAATAGGTGTTGCGCACCAAGAAAATTCCATTAGTAAAAGTCCCATGGAAGAATCATGTAGTAAAGGAGGCATTGTGGGAGCTTGTGGAAGAAATATGACAAAATTTCCCCCATTTGTTTAGTGGGGACCAACATTAGACAGGAAATAACGGTAGTGAATCAGATAAAGTAAATATAGTATAATTTTATTTTGTGCAAGGCAGAATAATGTATATATAGTAGTATTTTGGTTTACATGATAAAGTGGGTTTTGGGAGAATTTTTGGTTGGTTATTGTTGTAACGACCTGCTTAACTTACCACATAATTAATCATATTAAACACCCTGATACCACTAACTAATCATATAATAAAGTTAACCTGAACCCGTGGGTAACGGGGACGCACATGTCACATACAGCAGAAACTTAAATAGCAGTAAACATAAATTTCATTCACCAAACCATAAGATACATTATACCAGAGTTACCTGCATTCCACCATATACTATTTAAATATACAATCCTCAAAGTAACCAAAAGATGAAACTAGGATCTAACACAAAAACTTATTAACCCTAGTTGAAAAACTCACCCTCCTAGTGGGGTAGTAAACACTACCTCAATGGCAGCCTCAGTTCGCCAGTCTATCTGGGTTCCCTGAAATGGTTAGCTTGGGCGAGACACCTCTCAGTAAAGGAAATAAACTAAATACAGTTGTGTGGCAACATGAATATTTAGGTGCTATAATAAACATACAATACATATTGCATGCTTGAAAACATTGATAATATCATAACTGAATAACATACAATCTCATAGTTATACTGGATTATACTTGTTTATAAAATCATCTGATAAAACTAGTAATTCTAAAATTTACCTAGGATGTATTACTAGCTGATGTCATGTATTACCCCCTGACGGGTTGTGCAGCCCAAAGGCGGGACCCAACAATGACTAGCCGACCACTGTCGAGTCAAAAATGTCTGTAAGTACGATGGGCCCGCCACACCCTGGTTCGGGCTGCCAAGTAAATGTCTACAGCTCTACATTGAAAGCCACATCGACTATCCATCTCCCACCTCCTCTACTGGCAAGGGCAGTTAGCACAAGTATGAACTGAACTGAACTTTATAGCTATGGTATCGTGCTCCTAAAATTGATCTGAACTATCATTCGAGTTCTGATAACATATGATAATATACTATCTAACGTACATAGATTAATAGCATTTTCTATTATAATATAAATAATTATGGCCTTGCGCCGATTACATTCATAACTACGGCCTTACACTGAAAACATGCATAACTGCGGCCTTGCGCCAGCTATCAATCATGGCCTTGCGCCGAACATAACATACATACTAATCGTAATAAATGTATTGTTTATCATATATTCTGAAATCATGATTTACTATATTATTATGTTATTCCTGAAATAGCTGCAAATATGCTTTTCTTGTAAAATTGACTTAACATAATACAATTTGCATTAAATAATATTCATGCCACCCAAATTGAATAAAATCATGAATTCTGTTCTTAAATCACATTTCCTGACATTTCATACTAAAAATACATATTTCTGTGTAACGACAGTATTTTCCTAAATATATATTTTCACAAATATATTTATATATAATACATGCTTTTTGAAAATAAACATGCTATTAAATAATAATAATTTTCATGTAAAATTACTACTTTAGTTTATTCCCTTATTGGACTATTGAAAAACCCCTACAGTGTCTAGTCCTACACTTGTAGGGTTCCTCATTCAACACCTTGAAAACAACATCTCCTTGAACAAAACTTTAGTATTTCTTCGAGTACTACATTTTCTATAACTGTGGGAAAGTCAAATACTAAATAAAAAGTCTTACCCTGAATTTGGGATGAAATCCAAGTTAACCCCGCCAATGATCCACTCTAGTGGACTTGAAGAGAACTTCCACATGAGTGTCGTGGTAGCCTTGGATCGTCGAACCGGCAAGAAATCAGCCCAAAATCTTAGAAAAGGGGAGGGGACGAACAGGAGAGAGAGAGAGAGAGAGAGAGAGAGAGAGAGAGAGAGAAAGGTTTTATGCACCTGCACTCGTCGATGAGCCACGTCACTTCGTCGATGAGGCCAAGAAGGGAGTTCGTCGACGAATGCCTATTCCTCATTGACGAAATTTAGAGCTGAAAAATAGCTTCTTAGTATCTTCTCGTCGATGAGACACGTGTCCCCTTCGACAATCCCAACAAGCCACTTCGTCAATGAACGACCTGTCATGACCCTCTTTACAATTTCCTTTTTCTCCCCATTTACAAAAGGCATAACAAGAAACTCATAATGCCCTTACCTTTACTTGATGAAAACCTGATCTAAGATCAATCTTAGAATACACATGTGTACCCTGGAGTTGGTCAAATAAATCATCTATATGGGGTAGAGGATTGTGATGACCCAAAAATATATACATGATTAAAGCACAATAATAATAAAATAATAAAAGTGATCATTGAGTTAATATCAATACAGAAGTGTTTTTCTGTAGGATCCTTGATTCCATGTTTGATGCCTAAGAAAGACCTTGTCTAAGCGAGTGCTCAGAGACCATTGCGGCTCAGTCGCTCCCTGGAGGTTAGCCTTGTCAAAATGGAATTTCATAGGATAAACAGGATAGACATTGTTTGTACACGTAAATAAGTATATATATATATATATATATATAAAATAGTGTTTTGACAGACATAATTTGTAGAAATACATAATAAGATGATAATAATATAGGTATCATATGTGGGGCCCACAAGACTATGTGGGGTCCATATGAGTCCCAGAGCCACAAGACACTATTTATATACGTAAATAAGTACATAAAATAATATTTTGACTGATATAATTTGTAGAAATATATGATAAAATAATAATAATATAGGTATCCTATGCAGGGCCCACAAGACTGTGTGGGGCCCACATGAGTCCCGAAGCCGTATGGAGGTTTACACGAGTCTCAAAGCTATGTAAGATGCATAAAATCGTATAAGAGTTATTTGAGTTACGTAGGATCCATTCGGGTCTCGAAGTTGTGTGGGGCTCACATGAGTTTTCAAAATTTAAATTTAATTTTTGTTCAAAAATAAATAAATACTAAAAATAGTTTAAAAGTAATAACAATGATAATAATAATGATTAAGAAAAATAATAAAATAATTAATTAACTAATTGATTAATTAATTAGATAAGTAGTTAATGAAAAATTAATTTAATGGGAATAGTGACAAGCACTCCCACATGGCCTCCATCCCCATCCCATACTCAACCCATACCTTGCCCATCCCTTGCCCATTCTTTAATTTTAAAAAAATTATAATTTCACCAATCTCCCCACACTTTTATAAATTCCATTTCTTCCCCAAAATTTTCCTATAAATAGGGAGCTCTCAACCTTCATTTTTCACAACAATTTTTCAAGGAAGAGAAGAATTAGTGAGTGAAAGAAATTGTGGTGGAGAGAGAATTTTTGAGTAAGTTCTCAATCACCCACTCTTTCCGATCTCATTTCTTAGAGATAGTTACAGTGTTCGTAAGGAAGAAGGTAAGCAAATTTTGATTATGTTAGTTTTTTTTTATTTAAAATTCATACCCGAGTTTATTTTATAAGTAAATTTCAATTATGTTAATTAGATCCATAAAATTTCCGTGAGTTTATTTTTACGCGTATTTGATTATACCAGTTCTATCTTTAACATGCTTGCATCTATTTTTGGGTTAAAAAATGTTCTAATCCTCTCGAGTAAATTTTCAGCATTTCTTTCTATTCAAAAATAAAATTATATATATTTTTAACACAAAAAAATTGTGTGGCATGAGTTTATTTTTACGTTACATTTTTTATGTAAATATGAGTAAAGATGAGATTTTCACGATATTATTTTAAATTGCATAAATTATAATAAGATGATTTTAAAACCCCTTATGGCAATGAAAGTTTAAAATTACAGATGCTCGGTACCGCAGCTTAAAGTTTATACGGATCAGAGTGCACCCACACTGTTTACAAAGTGGTTATTTATATTAGTGGATTTCTCCTGAGTGCACACCTGGTTCCGGACCAGGACTTAATAAGGAAAATCTCACTTAAAGTTTACGTACATTGATTTAGTTTGGTCGGCCAGCCAGCTAAATCCAGTCTTCGAACCGCACAACCCAGTCATGGGGGTAAACATGACTTACGGCAAACAGGGCTAAGGGTGGTTTTTATAATATATATATATATACATATTTAATTACGTGTACAAAGTTACTAATGATTTGAAGGGAAAATGTAAGTTTACGTGAAAATAATCATTTTGATGCTTAAATGATAATCTAAGGAAAACGTATAAGGAAAAGTATATGTATATTTATCATTAAATATTTTTACAGTTTTAAAATTAAAAGTTTAATTCAACAGTTATAGTATATAATTATAAAATTTTACTATTGTAATTGATGACAAAATTTTTATGCATAAGTTTTTAAATTTATATTTATTCTAAAAGAAATTTTGAAGTTATAGTATTAAATATTGTTTTACGAAATTTTTAAAAAACTTATTTTGACCACACACTAATAATAATCTTATTTACTTACTGAGCGTCGTTTCACTCCAATCATATTTTTATTTTAGATAACTCTAAAGAGCATGTTGGAAATCAGGCTTAGCAAGCATGCGGGTGGGGATAGAAAAATAAAGATTTATTTAGAAATATTAGTATGATGTCAGATATTTATACTTGTGTAATTTTTCTTCTTTGAAATAAATAATTGTAATATGGATAACTAGTGCTCTGGTTTAATAAAAATTGAGTTTATTTTGCTTCCGCTGTAAATTAGTAGTAAAAAGTTAATATCCTAGGCCCCTAGGGGTTGGGATGTTACAAAGATACTTGTTCTTGAGTGTCACCTTATTAATTTCCCTATAATCTATACACATCCTCATGGACCCGTCTTTTTTCTTCACAAATAATATTGGAGCTCCCCACGGAGATTCACTAAGTCGTATAAATCCCTTATCAAGCAAATATTGCAACTAATCTTTTAGTTATGCCAACTCTGATGGTGTTATACGATAAGGTGCTTTAGAGATCGGCGCTGTACTTGGAAGCATATCAATAGGAGAATCTACCTCACGATCAGGTGGCAAGCCTGGTAGCTCATCTGGAAAAACATCTGTAAACTCTTTTACTACTAGCATACTAGTGAGTTTCAATTCATTCCCTGACATTTTCTTCACAAAGGCCACGAATCCCTGACAACCACTCAGGAGCAGTCTCCTCACCTGAATAGTTGAAACTAGCTAAGATAGGGATTGCACTCATGACCCTATAAACTTGAATTTCGATCTTTAAGGAGGTCTGAATATCACTTCTCTTAAACGACAATCCATACTGGCAAAATTAGTTGCTAGCCAATCCATGCCGAATATTACATCAAACACGTGCATGTCCAGCACTATCAAATCAGCAAGCAAAATTTTCGCCTAGATATCCAGTGGATAACCTCTAAGCACCCCATTACACCTCACTACTGACCCGGTTGGTGTAGTTACCAACATTTTAGTGTCTAATAGTTATGTTTTCACCCCACATAATTTAATACATACCATAGATATGAACGAGTGTGTGGCTTTTGAGTCAAATAATACAATAAAAGCATGCTAACCATACCTATCACCACGTCCCTGGCTGTCTCAGCATCACCCGGCGTCCAAGTAAAAACTCTAGCTAAAGCCCTATTCCTCTACTGACCTCCACGTTGTTCTTGATAGCCTCCCCGAACAGGTCTAGGAGCGGGAGCAACTCCAATGTGAGCCTGGAAATCCCTCATCATATGTCCTGGATCCCCACATCAATAGTAGATACTACGCCTGGCACAACACTCCCCCGAGTGTCTTTTCCCACAATTCTTACAAGTTGGGAATGACTGCATACCTTGAAACCCATGATCCCCTGACCTCTGCCTCCGATCCCTGTAGTAGCCACCTATCTTCCACGAACCACGACTGAACCCCTGCTGGGAACCAGAAGGCGTGGATCTCTTCCTCTATCTCTGCTCCTCAGCCTCCAACTGCTCTTCGACTTCTGTCATAATTGTCCTGTCTACCAACTCGGCAAAATCTTTTACAATTTTAGTATTGACACTTGCTTATATAATTCTCTCCTTATACCCCTTTGAAACTATCTTACCTTCTTCATCTCTTCTGTAATAATGTATAGGGCAAAACAAGATAACTCAATTAACCTCGCCATGTACTGCTACACTGTCTGCTATCCCTGCTTCAAATTCAAGAACTTCTCAATCTTGACTTCCCTAGATGAGGCTGAAAAATATCTATCGAAAAATATCTCCTTAAATAGCTCCCATGTCATCTCTATAGGCACTGTCCTCTGTTGCTCTAGGAGTTTCACTGTCGTTCACCATCTCTCGGCCTCTCCTGTCAATCTATACGTAGCGAACAATATCCTCTGCTCCTCAGTACACTGAAGAACTGCAAATACTTTTTCAATCTCCTGCACCCAGTTTTCAGCGACTGCAAGATCAGTTCCTCTCGAGAAAGTCGGAGGATTCATCTTAATAAACTTCTCAATCAAACTGTCGTGGCCAGTGGACGGATCACCCTACTTTTAGAGTTCCTAGCAATTTCAGCCATGACTTGTTGTGCCACGCTGTGCAGTACTGCGACTGAATCACCACCTTTATTACCCTTGGCATGGACACTACTACCCCCAGGGTCCATTTTGAAAAGAAAATAAACTTAACTTAGGACCCTATTACCATAACATATCATTTAACTAGTATATTATATCCTTAACTAATTCATCACCCCTGATTTTAATTCAAGGTTCAATCCTACAACCTAAATACCCAACCATACAATAGTTTACCATGACTTTTCTGAAATCATCACCCTAGGAAAGACACACAAATCATCACGGAAGTCCTACATCTAGACTACAAAACCAGACCTCAAATTCCCTTATCCTATACTATGGTATTATTATTGTTACATTCTAGAGTCTACAGAACCTAGCATCCTAGGTTCTAATGTCAAAATGTAACGACATGCTTAACTTACCACATAATTAATCATATTAAACACCCTGATACCACTAATTAATCATATAATAAAGATAACCTGAACCTGTGGGTAACGAGGACACACCTGTCATGTACAGTGGAAACCTAAGCAGCTAGTAAACATAAATTTCATTCACCAAACCATAAGATACATTATACCATAGTTACCTGCATTCCACCATATACTATTTAACTATAAAGTCCTCAAAGTCACCAAAAGATGAAACTATGATCTAACACAAAAACCTATTGACCCTTGTTCAAAAACTCATCCTCCTTAGGAGGTAGTAAACGCTGCCTCAACGGCGGCCTCAGTTCGTCGGTCTTTCTGGGTTCCCTAAAATGGTTAGCTGGGGTGAGACACCTCTCAGTAAGGGAAATAAACTAAATATAGTTGTATGGCAACATGAATATTTAGGTGTTATAATAAATATACAGTACATAATGCATACTTGAAAACATTGATAATATCATAGCTGAGTAACATACAATCTCATAGTTATACTGAATCATACTTGTTCATAAAATCATATGATATAACTAGTAATTCTGAAATTTACCCAAGATGTATAACTAGCTGATGTCATGTATTACCCCCCATGATGGGTTGTGCAATCCGAAGGCGGGACTCGACAATGGCTGGCCGACCATTGCCGAGTCAAAAATGTCTGTAAGTACGATGGGCCCGCCATACCCTAGTCCAAACTGTTAGGTGGACGTCTACAACTCTACATTGAAAGCCACATCGACTATCCATCTCCCACCCCCTCTACTGGCAGGGGCAGTTAGCACAAGTTTGAACTGAACTGAACTGTATAGCTATGGTACCGTACTCCTCAAACTGATCTAAAATATCATCCGGGTTCAGATAACATATGATAATATACTGTTTAACGTAAATAAATTGATAGCATTTTCTGTAATAACATAAATAATCATGGCCTTGCACCAATTACATTCATATCTGCGGCCTTGCGCCGAAAACATACATAACTGCGGCCTTGCACCGGCTATCAATCACGGCCTTGTGCCGAACATAACATACATATTGATTTGAATAAATGTATTGTTTATCATATATTCTAAAATCGTGGCTTACTATATTATCATGTTATTCCAGAAATAACTGCAAATATGCTTTTCTTGTAAAATTGACTTAGCATAATACAATTTGCGTAAAATAATATTCATGCCACAAAAACTGAATAAAATCATGAATTCTATTCTAAAATCACATTTCTTGACATTTCATACTAAAAATACATATTCCTGTGTAGCAACAGTATTTTCCCAAATATATATTTTCACAAATATGCTTATATATAATACATGCTTTCTAAACATAAACTTGCTATTAAATAATAATAATTTCATGAAAAATTATTGTTTTAGTTTATTCCTTTACCTGACTATTGAAAAGCCCTTATAGTGTCTAGTCCTACACCCACAGGGTTCCTCGTTCAACGCCCTGAAAACAACATCTCCCTAAACAAACTTTTGTATTTCTTCGAGTACTACAGTTTCTATAACTGTGGGAAAGTCAAATACTAAATAAAAAGCTTTACCCAGAATTTGGGATGAAATCCAAGTTAACCCCACCAACGATCCACTCCAGCAGACTTGAAGAGAACTTCCCCAGAAGCATCATGGCGTCCTCCGATCGTCGAACCGGCAAGAAACTGGCCCAAAATCTTATAGAGAAGGGGGAGGGGATGAACAAGAGAGAGAGAGAGAGAGAGAGAGAGAGAGAGAGAGAGGTTTTCTCTTGATTTCTATAGAAAAATTAGAGTTTAGGCTATTTATACACCTGCACTCGTCAACGAGCCACCTCACTTCGTTGACGAGGCCAAGAAGGGAGTTAGTCGACGAATGCCTATTCCTCGTCGATGAAATTCAGAGATAAAAATAGCCTCTCGGTATCTTCTCGTCAATAAGACACGTGTCCCTGTCGACAATCCCAATAAGCCACTTCGTTGACGAACGCACGTGTCCCCGTCGACAATCCCAATAAGCCACTTCGTTGACAATGTGAAGCGTTTGTCAAAGAGGACCTGCTATGAGCCCCTTTACAATTTCCTTTTTCTCCCTCTTTATTATTTAATCATTATAATTTCTTCAGGTCTCTACAATTGTAATCTCCCATAACCATATATGTAACCATGATATTCCTCCGCCACAAGTGAGGGTAATTAATAAAATAAGTAGCAAATATTTCCTCAAATGATGGTGAATAGTACAAACAGCAAATTTCGAGGATGAAATTTTATAAGGAGGGGAGCATGTAGAGACCCGAAAAATATAAAAATATATAATAAAATAAATAAGGAGAAAAGGATTTTGGCTTAGGCACGAGGAAACCCGGCGATAGTTTTCTGGAGGAGCGAGAAAATCGGCGACGATTTTGGGTTTTAACTGCAGTCGGGTAAAGGTAAAATGGTGAATTTTGGGTCGGTTAATAGAAAACTAACAACTGTTTTATGAGAAGCCAGGAAAACTGTCGACAGTTTTAGTTGCAGTGCTAAAAGTATAAAAGGAATCTGAGAGTCATTTGTTAAACATAAAAATAAAAACTCTCTCTCTCACTCTCAAGAAACCCAAGGCCCCTTTACCTTTTTCCTCCGATTCTGGATCCATTAAAGTCCGGATTGACGATCAGGAACCACCACAGGGTTCCTGGGAAGATTCTCTACATCATAGGTGGAGTGGAATTTCAATTTGGCGTTCTGGGCACCATCCCAAAACCGAGATAAGGGTGTTATTTAAGTATTTATGGGTTGTTTATCTAAATTATGGGATGAATAGACTTAGAAATGTAAATATGAATATAGTTCTGGGGCTGAATTAATGAATTAGAATTTTGTGTAGTACAGGGTTATGGTGTAAATGATGCAGGCATGAGTTAAGATTTGGCAAGCATTTTCCAGGAAATAAGGTAAAATAGTAATACTCGTTTGGTTGACATTTTGGGAAATTTTAGTTGATTGATTGGGGAAAATACGTGTATAATTTCAGGGCGTAGAAATTACAAACGCCACAGGTGTGAGATAGAGAAACAGTATGCAGAGCTTAGATAGTCAAGTAAGGGTAAATATGTTATGCTAGATAATTTAGAGATTTTACCAGTATAGCACAGTACTTGAATATGAGTTACAGAGTATGGTTTTAAACAAAATAAAGCATGGAAATTATACAGTATTACAATTTATATATATATATATATATATATAGTTGTATTTAATTGTGTGGCATGAGAAAAATACTGAAACATTTATAGAATTTTATACAGATTTATAGACTTGTAATTATATAGTTTTTATAGAGTTATGAAATATAGTTTATACAGTTTTATTTATAGAGCTACGACTATATAGAACTATAATTTACATGGTTATATAGAACTAAGATTTTACAAACTTTTACAGTACCATGTTTATACAACTTTTTATAGAACCATGACTATATAAAATGTTTTATAGAAGCATGATTATACAGAGTTTTAAAATATCATGATATACAAAGCATAGAACCATAACATACAGATTATATAGAAATACAGAATATACAGAATTACAGAGATTTACAGCGTCATAGTTAATACAGATGATATAGAATCATGGTAAAATAGATAGATCTTATATAGAAATAGTATTATATAGTATCAGACCCTGATGGAATAGCGCAGTTTACAGAGCACGGTACCATAGCTATACAGTATAGGCAGTGCAACCATACGTCTTAGATAGAGTATGGTACAGCCGATTGTGCCACAAGTAAGGTAGAGGGCTCCCTAGCATCCGAACCAGGTGGAGTGGGGCCTTTTGTGCTATAGGCATATACAAATGCATACAATTAGGCTGACATTGGAGGGCCAACCAGTCTCTAGCCTCGCCTACGGGCCACATAACCCAGTCATGAGGGTTTAAATCATGACATACAACCATTTAGGGAAGTTTTCAGATATATATATATATATATATATATATATAATACACAAAAAAATAGAGATTACATATTATTGTTAGAAGTACTATTGAATAGAGAACTCAAAATCATGTATTTTAAAATGACATAAATGTAAGTTTTTATATAGTCACTTTTTAATGAATTTCCATGTATAGTTTAATTAAAGGTATTATTATGTGCTTAAACTCATATGTCACACGCTGGTAATAACATGTCTTTCCTTATTGAGAGGTGTCTCACCCTAGAACTACAAATACTTCAGGAAACTCCGACAGATGAGTGGAGCGAGCTCCGTGACTAAAGAATTCGTTGGTTTTACCAAGTAGTAAGGTAAGTAGATGAGCCAGGGACATGATGAATTTTTGGGGTTTATATATTTATATGTAGAGATAGTGAAACACTGGTTATTGTATATATGTTAAGTATGTTATAGTTCCGCTGCTTAGGTGATATATATGTATAAACAGGTAAATCCTTGGTACCTGTGAATCTAGATTGAATTTGACTATAGATTTTGGTATCAGAGTTTTATTAGAGTAATAATATTTTATGAGAAAGAAAAAATATGGTTCTAAAATCAGGGTGTTACATAATCTATTCCCTTTACCTTATCCTAGGAATGGTGCCTACGACGCCCAAATAACGAATCCACTCCGGTTAAAATGTCAGTGGCCGAAGTTGGAGCCCAAGGTTATTTCTCATTCTTCAATTGGCGCATGATTCGCCGAATAAGTTGAGAGAGAGAGAGAGGGGTTGAGGGGGGGAGAGAGAGAGAGAGAGAGAGAGGAGAGAGAGAGAGAGAGAGAGAGAGAGGGGGAAGAGAGAGAGAGAGAGAAGAGAGAGAGGGGGGGGGGGGGGGGAGGGAGAGAGAGCTTTATTTCAGAAGAAGATGAAATTGGAATAGCTCTCCCAAGAGGGGGCTGAATTGGGATTTAAAAATTTTATTCCTTTTTTTAAATTCTTTTGTGTCATAACAATAATCAATACTCAAACACAATCACAAAATTAATTCAGAGTAATCACAACCAAAACAAAATAATCAACAACTTAATTCTTGTAATAATAGCCCTGTATCAATATGTAAAACTTGCTAACTGTGTGTAAGCCCTGTGTCAATATTAACAAACACACTTCTTCCCAATGCTCAAATTTTAAATAAACTTTCAGTTTAATAAGTTAAGGATGATCAACCAACGTAGTCCCTTTCGATTTCCGCAATCAATGTTGATCAAACCAAAACAAATTACCTTCCGGTCTATTTAACAACCAAACACTTAGAATTTAGAGTTTGATAAAGCATCCATGCAATTTATAAATTTTGCTGAAAAGTAAAGAGTAAGGAAGAGAGAGAAGAACACAAGGCTTATACGAAGTTCGGCTTCAACACAGCCTACATCCTCGCCCTTAGCAAAACCATCAAAGGATTCACTATCACTGTTCCTTTACCAGGCAGAACAATACCGATTACAACACTCCTTGGTTAAGGCTAGAGCTCGCCTTCTCCAAACAATATTCCCTTGTTTGGTCCAACGATTCAACACTCGAACCATTAATCAATCTGCTACAAAGATTTAGAATAAGACGTACAAGAATTTGCTCCTCAAAGAGTTGATTAGTACAGATCAAAAACTATATACTTCAGTATATTCATAATACGAAATTCAGATTGAAGCTCTAGATATTTATCACCATAGGAATCTTTCAATAGATGAAAGAACTAACAATTGTAGCACAATATCAGTGAGAAAATCAGCAAGACTTTAGAGAACTTCATGGATATTGTGAGCAACAAAGAACTTTCAGAATTTCAGAATGCTTGAGAGAGAGTTTGATTGCTGAATTGATTTCTTGGTATTCAAATCAATGTAACTTGAGGGTAATTATAGATGTAGAAAGGTTTCTTACTTGTTTCCCAAGTTTACTTGGAGTAGGATCCGAGTTTTATATTAATTTAGGCTTCAAGTAATTGAAATTTTAAAAATATGCCCGTTGAGTATTTTGAATTTTACCGCGAGCCAGACGACTGTGTGCTCTCTCGCAGTCGTCTGTCCATGTATTTCAAATACAATTTTCACAACCATAAAGTTAGCAGTCGCATGTCCTCAGGGTGGTAGTCGTCTATCACTGAACAAATCAATTTTTTAAAACATACAGAAGAGTGGTAGTCGACTGACAAAACCCATGCAGACGTCTCATTTTGCACTGACAATCATTTGTCAAGTGCCTGACAGTCATCTGTCATGCTTCCATCTCTTTATTTAATATCCTTTAAAATGTCAGTCATCTGTCCATAGACAGACAGTCGTCTGTCAACCAGATTTTCTCATTTCAAGATATTTTTTATTTCTCTTTCTTTTGTTTATTTAGACTTAGAATCTCAATTTGGTTTTCTTTGAAAAATAAGTTCAAAGTCTTAAAAACTAAGGTCTCTAAGTCTCTTTTCCTGATGAGCTTCAAAATTAAAATTCATACATGAATCAACTTGAAGTACTTACAAAGCTTGTTCTAAAAACAATTTTGACACTTCTTTGCTTTGAGTTCTTTTTGTCGCCGATCTTGGATCTTTCAGTCTTCTATGAGCTTTCATTATGGATCACTTGCATTTATGTGAGGCTTTCCTTGTTCCTTAATCCTTGTGAGCTTTTAAGATATGTCATTTGAAGTTTGAGCTTTCGTAATTTTCCTTTTTATTTCTGAAATCATCTTTTCTTGAAATAATATCACTTGGAAACAATATTAGATAACCTTACTTTGTTATCATCAAAATCAAGAATTTAAGTCTAGCTAGGCCAATAGAAGATATTTGTGTGTGTGTGTGTGTGTGTATTTTATATTTGTATATATATAAATATCTTCTTATGATATATATATATACAAATATCTTCTTATGACATATATATATGTAGAGACCCAGGAAAATATAATAATAAGAAATAAATAAAAAGGAGGGAATTAGGTTTGGGGAAACCCAAACCATCGACGGTTTTCTTTTATTGAGGAGTGGTAATGGGTAAAATGGTAAAACGAGGAGGGTTAAAAACCCAAACCGTGGACAGTTTTGTGCAGGGCACAAAAAATCATCGACGGTTTTCTCTACAGAGGTGGCTATAAAGAAAGTCTTGTGAGATGTTTTCAAACAAAATCAATTTCTTCTCTTTTCTCTCTAAAACCCTATGGTCTCTCCCTTTTATTTCTTCGATTCTCGCTCCATAAAAGTCCGTTTTGATGATCCGAAACCACCACAAGGTTCCTGGAGTGATTCTTTGCAAGTTTAATGGAGCATATCATTGATTTGGGGTTTTGGGGCACCATCCTAAAATCAGGGTAAGTGAGATATTTTAGAATTTTATTGTTAGAATGAAGTATATGGAACCTAAGAAGTATTAAATGAGTGTTGTTTGGGGATTTGAGTTGATAAATTAGGGTTTTTGAATCAGGGTTCAAGTGAGCGCCGTAGGCATCTTTTTGGGGTCACTACTAGCGTAATTCTAGAAACCAGGTAAGGGGAATAGATTAAGCTAATAGTTTTTATGAATTTACCAGTTTAAATGGAAAATATATGTGTTTATAAATGTATATGATTATCAGGAGAGTTTTTAAAAGAAATGTCAACCGTTTGAATTATGATTTTGAGCCTAGGGTTGTGTAAATATTATTTGTGAAAATGAAATGTGGAAAGTAATGAATTTTCTGGATATATGTGAAGGATATTAAATGAGTATTTTTAGTAATATGAACAATGAATATGGGTTGGCTTTTGTCATTTTAAATGATATGATTATGCATATTATTTAAATGGTGTGGCATGAGTAAAATGGAAATACTGTGATGAATTATGATATATTTATGAGATTTTGGGAATACTGAAATGTGATACGAATATATATTGCATGTGTATTGTTTAATTTAACCAGGGAATTATATGACATGAGATCCACGTGATGCGAACTGTTACAAATGAAGTATATGACATGAGATTCACGTGATGTGAACTGTTTCTAATGAAGTATATGACATGAGATTCATGTGAGGTGAACTATGAAAATGAAGTATATGACATAAGATTCACGTGATGTCAACTGTAACAAATGATGTATATGACATGAGATTCACGTGATGTGAACTGTTACAAATGAAGTATATGACATGAGATTCAAGTTATGTGAACTGTTAAAAATGAAGTATATGACATTAGATTCACGTGATCTGAACTATTACAAATGAGGTATATGACATGATATTCACGTGATGTGAACTATTACAAATGAAGTATATGACATGAGATATATGTGATGTGAATTGTTACAAATGAATTATATGACATGAGATTCACCTGATGTGAACTATAAAGTGAACTATGTGATATGAAATACTGAGAACATGAAAAGATGAATATTATAGAGATAACAAATACAGGTAAAGTAAAAATGTATTATATATTATAGTATCATATTCATTTGGGGAGAGGTATACACTTCGCCTGAGGGCTTGCTGAGAAAGGCGAGTGCCTTGATAGGTATTAGACGTAGTCATACTGAGCTGCATAACGTATTAGGGTAGAGAGAGGCTACTTGTATGGGCAGGTAATTTTCCTTATTCTTGGGAACTTCTGCCAATAAACTTTTGTATGAATGTGTGTGTGAGTACGAGATAAACTATTCACCTAAGGGCTTACTGAGTAGGGTAAGTGCCCTGATATGCTTCAGTTGTAGCTATAGGTTGCATAAGGTATTAGAATAGAGGGGTGCTACTTGTGTGGGCGGGTAATCACCACAATCCTTAGGAATTCTCGTTTTATTAAAATACACTTCATATATGTGAGTAGTGATATAGAATGTTTACATAACTGCGATAATTTTATAAATGATGAATATATGTATTTATACATAAACCTCATGATAGCCACATACTAGTACTAATCTATTCTGACTTATTGAAATGTGTCTCACCCGATATGGAATTTCATTTTTTTCAAGACCTTCACGTGATCGAGCTCAGTGAGCTCAGGGTTTGGCATAGCATTTTTTAGAGCGAGAAGGCATAGACTTTTGGATGTATTATATTTTTGGGATTTTATTATATTTAAGTTTTCTGAGATGTATATATGCTTGTGAATACTAGTTATTTGGAGGATACCCTTTTGACATTATAAATATGTAGAAACTCTTGTATATTATTGAGGAGTTGTTATTATTTACGTTGTGTAAATAAGATTATGATATCAAATACAGGTAATGAACATGTGGCACCTGGGCCCCCACTTGGCGGGTTCGGGGCATCACAAGGTGGTATAAGAGATTTATTTTAAATAACATCTTCGGGTTCAGGGCGTTACAATATATATATATATATATATATAATATTTCATAAGATCATAATATTATATCCTTATATTAAATTATATTATATTACTATATCATTATATTATTTGCTCAATATTCATTATTATTTAATTAATTAATTAATTATTTATTATTATTATTTTTTCTCGGGTTACTACAGACCAAGACAACATCAACGTCATCATCAATATTCCATGCCCTACTCCTTTTTCATAGCTCATGACCACAACCTTCCTCAAGCTTCATTTTTGTCTAAAGATTCTGAAGGATCAACAAACTTGTTTGTGGTGTGATCTAGTACTCGTGTGCATTGGTGTTTTTCATTCCAAACTTCTTGGTAAGCTTGTTTCAATTCCTTGTTAGAGACCATTTAAAATAGCCCCTAAAAGTCCCTTGTAAGCCTTGAAACCCTACTTGAATCCTTGATTGAAAACCTTGTTCTTTCTCTTTGAATCGTCTTAGATTTTCAACATGAACATGCTTGCTAGTACCGTGCTTAGGAATATTTGATTTGCATGCTAGGACTTGTGATCTAAGACTTCTAATATAACATATTTTAAAGTGAACTTGATTACTTGAATAAAATGATCAACTAATTAAGGGCTTTTAAACCAAACATATATGTTTTTAAAATCTCAACAACTTGTGACCACTAGAGTATGTTTGTGATGTTCATGTTTGGTTAATTCAATTCTTCCCTTTGATTATGATATTGCATGTTTGCTACAAAGAGGGTCAACCGTAGGACTAGTGCTACTTAGAATCGTCCTACATCGCCTAAATACAATCAAAACCCCACTAAAATCATCTTACAGTTGTCATCTTCATTGAGCCGTTAGATCCCTGGTTCACCTATATTGACAATGATTGTTTGAGTTTCTCTAGACAATCTAGGAGTGTAAATTAAGCTTGTGGCTACTGTCATAGAAAATTCACTTGGGTGTGAAACTCTTCTGCTTATACTTCCTATGGAGATTGCTTGGTGTCACAACGTTCTTGAGGCAAACTCAATAAGGTGGTTTTAGAAATATTTTCGTGGAAAACATGGTGGAATGAAGTTGTCACCAACCTTTTAGAGTGTGGTTAGAACACTTGATTACCACCCAATTAAAGATAGAATCGGTCTGCGTTATCAGAGTCAGGTTCGAGAGTTCGGTTACGCGAGGGGAAGGTATTATAACCCCATACACGCTCGTTCTACGAACGGTACCTAATTAATTGAAAATTATCCCACAAATTAAATTTAATAAGCCTTTGAAATTACTTGTAACAACCCAAAAATTACACTATTTTTTTTATTTACTCTAATATCCCTGTAATACCAACTATAACATCTCAGGGTCCAGATGGGCACTGAGATATCCCTGTACATAAATTGACACACCTATGCAGCGGAAAGCATAAAGTCATACATCCATATTTACAATACTAGAATTTAGTGTTTCCAAACCATACATACATATTTACACGTCACCCCAGTATCATCTACTCAAAAATACAATCCCCTGAATACACTCACCCTTTAAATAGGGTAGTACAAAAGATCTCTCTATCTGCTAGCCTGATCTGCTCGCCTAGTTAGATCACTTGAAAAATGTTAAACCACTGAGATGATACAACGCTCAGTAAGAGGAAATATGTTATTACTAGTGTGTGGCCACTGAGTTTCATAAATATTATACTAACAATATCTGAAACTGTAAAAGCTGTTAAATCAATAAATAGTATAACTTGCATTTATCATAGTTTAAAGTATAACTGTAATATTTAAGTTTTCTACTTTTTCATACTTCTAGTATCATACTATATCTACTGAAATTTTGTAAATTTGTATACATATACATAACCGAGATGTTTACCCTAAAAAATTGTACGTTATGATTTAACCCCTCATGACAAGGTTGTGCGGCCCGTAAGAGGGACTTAATCATGGTTGGCTTACCAGGTAAGTCAACTATACTCTACCAATCCTTATTCGGACAAACTACAACCTCTCCTAGGCCTGGAACTGGTAACTACCTCATCAAACCAGCCACCTCAACCTGGTCTACAGTGGAGTCTGTAATCCCTCCAGGCATAGTTAACAGAAACCATCCACACACTATCTAAGATGTGTGGTTGCACTCTAATCTATACTAGCTACGGTACCGTACTCTGCTAACTGAACATAACTTGATTCATCAGGGTCTGATACTGTATATATTATTTCTATAGATATACTGTTTTCATCATGATTCCAAAACAACCATGACACTGAAAATACTATAATATATGACTAAAACAACTATAATATCTGCCTGAATAATCTATAATGTCTGCGTGTTATGGTTTTGGAAAGCATGGCATTCTGTAAATACTATAAAATACTTGTCTGTATAATATTTGCAAAATATCTGTTTGGTCAATATCTATCTATAACATATATCTGTCTATATATACACTGTAAATCATGATATTTTGAAAAACCATATAAATTTTGTGTACTTAACAAATACCTACTCAGGCCACATAATTAATAAAATTCATGTTCTGAAATATGTAAAACTATATAATTAATACCCTGTACCTTAATAAAAAAATACTATAATTTACTAATAATATTTCTGAATTTATTAGCATAGCATATTTCCCTTACCTAACTAGTTGGGAGGCTCACCTCCAACTTATCATCATGCTCACGGCGTTCTATCCCCAAAATCCTGAATATGTAAGTTCGAAGAAATATAGTTGATTTATTGAAAATATGTATATATATATATATATATATATATATATATATATATATATACTTGGGCTCCTAGAAATATTCACTAGGGTCCCTAATCCATGTCTGCAGGGTCCCAAAAACACCTTAGTCCTGAAAATATAATATCCTAATTTATTTCACAAAACTCCAGTATATTCCCATATTACTCAAAATTTAAACTCAAATAAGCCTAATAAAACTAAAAATACCCAAATAATCTACTTACCCCGATTTTGGAATGGTGCCCAAGTTGGCCAAACTAACAATTTACTCTAGCAAACTTGTAGAGAATCTCCCCAGGATCAATGTGGCGACTTCAGATCTTCGAAACGGGGAGAGACGGAGCGAGAAATGTAGAGAGAAGTGAGAGGAACCGAGCAGGAGAGAGAGAGAGAGAGAGAGAGAGAGAGAGAGAGAGAGAGAGAGAGAGAGAGAGAGAGAGAGAAAGAGAGAGAGAGAGGAATGAGGAAAAATAATTTTCTCTCGCTAAATCCTGATTTTCTGCTACTTATAGACGCTTTGCCACGTGGCCTCGTCGACGAGCCATGCCATCTCATCGACGAGTTCAAGAAGGAAGTTCGTCAACAAGCACCTAACCCTCGTCAGTAAGTTTCAGGCCTTTCGGTAAACTCTCATTGATGAGACACATGTCTACATCGACAAGCCCAAGAAGACTTTTCGTTGAAACGTGGAGACCCTCCTATGTTCCCTTTTAAAATTCTTTTTCCCTTTATTTTCTTTATTATTTAATTCTCATAATTATCTAGGTTATTGCATTACTCCTTTTCAAAAAGAGCAAAGAAATGTACAAAATAAATACTATATAAGTATTCCCTTAGAACCGGGGCATACTATACTCCGAAGAGCTCATGCCTCCCTTTAAAATCATTGAGAAGGAAAATTGAGAAAATACGGTACAAAATAAACTCCCGGCATTTTGAAATTTTGTAGGATTTTTTCTAAGTATGAAAATAATATTTTGAGAGATTTTTTGAATTTATTGGGGATAGAAAAGTGTGCTAAAAATGTTTTCAAGTCTCAAAATGTTTTCCTAATTTTTTCTCTATTTTTCTGATTTTTTTTTGTTGTAATTTTCCATATTTTTCCCAAATTTTGAAACAACAAAAAGACAATTAGAGAAAAAAAAATGATGAAAATCAAGTCCAAAAATTATTCCTGATTTTTTGAATTTCTTATGATCTTTTTAAGTGTGAATACATTTTTCCTAGCCTCAGGACTCAGTAGGGGGACGTATGTGGACCATGATCAGCTACGTGGCAATTTGTGAGTAGATGGGCATGTGCAGGTAAGATCTCTAACATGGCTTTATCTTGTACGCCCCATAAGACCATGATCCAACGGCTATGAGAAGAACACGCATCCTTTTGTGTGCATGGGTAACAAAGGCTCCATGTGTTGAATGGCGGGTGGTGGAGTGAGGATTGAGGGAAGCCTGATGTAGCGAGCATTGATGGTGGCTTCAAATTTGAGGCTGTCACAATCGTTGATGGGGGATGGTGATCCGATGGTAGAGGTCTACTCAACTAGGATTGCCGACGTGGTTGGCTTTTGACTGTCCAAAGAGGTCTAGATTGAATGGTGGGCGACGTGTCACACACGGATTGTTGATGTGGTCAAATCACACCCACTTGTAGAAAACACAAACGGGTCGCCCACGGATTGCTGATGTGGTCAAATCACACCCACTCATAGAAAACACAAACCGGTCGAATTAAGGAGCGTCATGTGCACCCCATTGCACATGGACGTGGCGGAGCCATGCATCATGCATTGGTGGTGGGTAAAGAGCCATATGTCATGATCATGTGGTTCCGAAAAGAAAGATACTTAAACCCCAAATTTTTGTTCTCCCTTCATTCCTACTCTCTCATCCTCTCTATATCTCCTATGAACAGAAACCCTAGGGTTTCTAGTTCTTCATTCTTCTCTTCCTCCTTTCTCTTCTCAAACCTTCTGTATCGGCCCCTTGAGTCTTCTTTGCAACCAGCAACCACCCTCATGCTCGAACAGAAACTCTAAGGTTTTTTATTCTTGTTTCTTCCTCAATCTCCCTCAACCTACAATCTAAACTCTGGCCTCATTCTTTCTCTGACCTGTTTAATCTCTCTATTATCTCTCTTCTTTCTTAACCCCTAGTTCTTTGTGAAAACCTAAACAGCTTGGTGTTTTCTTTTCGATCTCTTACTCATCATTCAAAATTTCCTTCCATCCTCTCCTATTATCTATTAAACTGAAGATGTGACTAACCTATCCTTACCATGGTGAGTGCTGAAGCATTCAAGGATGCGTAGAGTTCAAATGCAAGACTGGAGAAAGAACTCAGTCGGAACCCCCTTTCAAAAGCTAAGTGTTTTTTTTTTTTTTTTTTTTTTTTATTTTTGTCTCTTTTTGTTGATGTGTGATGTGTACTATATTGGTTATGATCTTGTGTGATGATTTTGTGCTTGTGTGTGAAACTCAAGTGGTGAGGCAGTGAGGTTCTCAGGTTAGGGTTTTGGGCAGAGGGAAGAAGACAAGTTAATCTCGTCTCATCCTAGATGAGTGAGCAGTGAATTGAATCACACGAGTCAACCCAAGGGGAATACTATGAGGACTCGGATTACTCGAGTGAGTCACGTGTTTGCAGGCAAGTATGAAGGTGGGTTGATTTCTCAAAATGGGCTTGGGCTTATTTTTAATTGGCTTGGGTTAGCTGCTAAAAGTGGGCTTTGTGGGTTTTCAAAAATGGGCTGGGTTTAATTTTTAAAAGTTGGTTGGGCTTGGTTAAAGGTTAAAAGTGGGCTTTTTTCGGTTTTGATTTTGAAAACAAGGCCCAAGTGGATTTTGAAAATAATGGGCCTAGGGTGCTCTAAGATTAAGCCTAACTTAATTTTAAAAATAGGCCCAAGACATTTTCTTGAATACGGGCCTTAGTTTGGTTTTGAAAAACTGGCCTGGTTGATTTTAAAAGAACCAGGCCTCAGGGTTAGTTTTAAAATGGGCTCAGGATGTTAAGAAATGGGTCCGGGTTAAATTTTAAAATGGGTTTGAACTCGAGTTCAGGTTTGGATTGGGAAAATTGGGGCGAGTCTGGTTTGGGATCATCTCGAGTTCAAGTTCAAACCTGAGGCCTGGGGAGCACACCTTTCTCTATTCTCCTCTGGTCCTCTTACCCTCCTTCCTCGGTGTCTGTCTGAGTGTGTTTTCTTGGTAATCTGGATTGGCTTTGGATGCTCTGCTTCTGTGTGTTGCACTTCCTTGCTCCTCTGCTTCGGGGTTTCTCTATGAAAACCCCCTCCTGATTTTCTGCGACTCTCGATCTGGTAGAGTTTTCTCTCTCTTTTCTAATTCCTCACTCTTCGCTTTTAATTTTTACAGAACTTCCTTACTGTAATTCTCTAACCTCCTCTCAATTTTTGCTTTCTCCCACCTTTTCTCTTAATTTCGATAGAGGCTTTTTAATGCTCTAAATGTCTCCCTTTCTTCAATGTGAGCCTCCCTATTTATAGGGAGGCTGGTGGTCTGATTTGGCGCCCATTTCTCCCTTCTTATCGAATTCCCCACCTTTTTCCCTGATCTGGCAAGGAATATTTTATTTAACAGATTTCATTCTGCACATGTGAATTGGCATTTTGCATTTTATTCTTATTTTTAAATAGACTAATTTGTTGCTCCTCTTTGTGCACATGATGAACTGGAATGTCTAGGTGGTGGACGGGGATTGGAGGGCTTGGATCTTCATTTTCCTGTATTTTATTTCTGCAACTTTCTGTATCTTTTCATGTATATTGATGTACCCTCGGGCCTCATTCCCTGCAACCATTCTTTGTACTCTCTTTTTCTTTCCTTGTACTTGCTCAGTTGTAACCTTTTATGTGCGCAATTTTCGTAATTTCTTACTGTGCTAGGTAGCTGCAGCACTCTTTTGGACACGGGCACTTCTCTCATTTTTTAATAAAATGTGACCTCATTTCCTTTTTATAATTTTGACCGCCAAAACCAATGTCACAGTTGACCATTTTGACCCTAGGAACCAATACTAATAAAGTATGACCTGAAATCCCTAAAAATTAAAATACCCAATTTCAGCATTTAAAGGGCTCAATCTTAACATTAAAAGGCTAAATTCCAAAACTAATAGACTTGAATTCAAGAATTTTGAAAAACTTAATTTAAAATCTCAACTTGAAAATTTGACACGCTCAAATTTAAAGGACTCAATTAACTTTGGAACTCAAAGAACTCAATTTGAAAACTAAAATTAAGAAGAACTCAAATTTTGGGACTTCACAATACTTAGCCTAATAAAGGAAATCGATTTTGAAATTATGGGACCTCAAAAGAGATTAATTTTGCAACTAAAAGAATCTATACCAGGATTATCGAAACTGGATTTAAAAATCAAAAAGATTCTATTCAAGAATTTGACAACTTGATTTGAAAATTTGAGATACTTGAATTTGGGAAAATCAAGGACTCAAATTAAAAATTACAAAACTCAATTTCAAATCAAAAATCAAAAGGAATCAATTTTTTTTTTTAATTTGGGGACTCAAGATTTTAATTTGAAAAAGGGGTCTAATTCAGGACTCAAAGTCATCTTTTATTTCAACGGGTCCTTAGGTGGGCGTGGTTAAAATTAGGGTGTCTACACTTGGCAATCATTAATTAATTAAAGCTTGAGGTAATTAAGGCTTCTCATTGTCACAAGAGCAATCCCCTTCCACAAGCACATAAGATTTGCAAGCCATTTCACATAATAATGCAGCACAATTCTTAAGTTTGCCTTGAATTCCTATAAATGATGCCTATTGATGAAAAATATTCCAAGTCCAAGAGCTATTAAAGCGTTAGGAAGCCGATTGGAAGTATCTCAAGTTGAGAACCTAAAATATAGAACCAAATAAGAGTGTTTTGCATGTTGATAGTCCTTTCAATGTCTTAATTATCGATTAAGAAGAGGCGTAGAAGTATAAGAAAGAGTAAGTTTCTGTCTCTTTCCAATTCCTTCTACCAGACACACATCGATTTGATCTACTTGCCATCGCTAAACAAGCTTGATAGCTTTAAACTAAACTATTTTCATCAGGTTTGATCGTTTCTACATGGGTTAGCTCAAAATATCCAAACTAGACTATTTATATTTGAATTGATTGTCCTAATTAATTGATCCAGACAGTTTAATCGAATATTGTTGTTTATTTTCAAATTGATATTCCAATTTAATACTTTCAAAAACTAAACATCACCTCATATTCAAAACCTACAAAAACATGCAGGCACCAAGTCTTTTTTTTTTTTTTTTTTTTCTCTCTTGAACTTCTAGAGACTTGACTACAAATGTTATAGTGGGAGGAGTGACCTGGAGGACCACAAGATTTGAAATAGGCATGGGCAACGTGGGGAGCCAACCGAGTTGCCAGTCGGCTGCACGCCACTGGGGGAGCCTCCTTTGATGCGCTCATCAGCTCTGCCCTACAGTTTTGCCTTTTTAGATTTTTATTAGCTAAAGATGACTTTGTACACGATCGTATTGGAACGTAGTGTTACCGTGTTAGCCTAGGCAAGTAGACGCAGAAAACTGCTGGGATATGCGTTTGGGAAAGGAAGCGTCTGGGAAATGATGCCAAGCCGCGTTCCCACGCATATTATATTCCTTCATTGCTTCCTTTTGGGATTGTTCTTAAATATTTTTCCATGCTTTTGAACTTCTTGTCAAGACCAGCTGGTTGGTTTCCCACACCGCATATCATTTCATAATGCGCCATGTTTTCTCCACTTGGACTGTTGCTGTACGTATAATCTTATAATCTGGTAAAGGCAGCGGATGCGTGGGTGGTTTATGCATCCGGAGATTGGGGCTTTAGGAATAGGTTTGAAGGTGGAAGTTGCTGAGCTCATCATTTGAGGTTTGAGGGTAGAGTTTGCTGATCTCATTTGAGATTTTGACAAAAAATGTATGTAAGGTTTTTAAATTTTCATAATTAGGTAAAAGACACTTCCTTGATATTTGACAAAAAAAAGTTGTGACCACTTCTCAGATTTCAAAAATTTCACGGACCTCCCCTCAACTCTTTAGAATTCCAAAGATCTCTCTCTCTCGAGTTATATATAAAAAAAAAAAATACAAACTTCTCCTTATATTTTGTAGAAAAATGAGTGTTTTTTTTTTTTTTAATGGAGAGCTCATGTTGTTTTGGTAAACTTCAGTGGAGGTTTGTGATATTTTTGAAATTTTATGAGAGAATTATAGCATTTTTAAAATCTTAGAGAAAATCTGTCTTTTTGTTAGATCTCGGGAGACATAAGTATCTTTTATCATTTTTAAAAAATTTTAAATATTTCATATTTGATATTTGAAATACTCGTACTTTTCAAAAAAAAAAAAACTTGTACTTTGTCGAATATAAGGAAAGCCCAATGTCTTTTTTACAAACCTTAGAAAAGGTTTGTGAACATTTTGAAAATTTAAGAAAGATTCCTGTCTTTTTTCTCAAATCTTATGATAAGTTAGTGTCTTCTAACCTAAATTTGAGGATACAAAATAAAATTCTTGCCCAATGTTTGATGCACCGGAACTAATTCATTTATTCTTAGAGGTTATGAGATAACCCTACAATTGAAATAGATACTGAAAGAGTAAATATTCGCTCGTCAAAGCTGCATTTTATACGTGCAATTCTCTCGACGCCGGAAAACATTCTCATATTTTTTTGTACATAATCCTTAATTTTGTATTTTTTTATCTTCTTGGAAACCTTAAAAAAAAAAAATTATTTAGTGCAACAAAAAGTAAAATGAGATTAGAATGTAATAAAATGAAAATTTAATTATATAACAAATATATAAAAAAATAAAACCAATTTTATTCCATTTTGCACATCAAATGGTAGATCATATATTTAAGTTTGTTGGCTTGAAAGCATATAGGCAAAGATTTGCTATGGGTCATGTAATGAGTTTTTAATTTATAGTTTTTAATTTTTTGCTTGTTGAAAAGTTCTTTAATATGGGCTACATTGGTTATAACATAGTGATTTCCTATTCTAAGTCTCTTTTAATTCTTTTGCACTTCTTATATTAATATTTAGGAGGCTTTGGAATGGACTGAAAAATCATTAACAAAAATTTATAAAAAAAAAAAAACTTCTTTTTATCAAAATAAAGTTATAGAAAATAAAATATATAGTAAATTAATGAATACAAATTTTAACTCTTGATACCAATAAGAATTATAATAAAATTGTAAGTTTGGAAACTATATTGAAATACCATTGTATTCTAGAGCAGATTAATTTAATTGATTGAAATGTAACTTATATTAATGAGCGAACAAGTGAAAATACTTATAAATAATGGAAGCTTGTCTTAATATAAAAGTTGAAGGCACAAACTTTCTGAAAAGATATGTTGGATACACTTGGTCTAAAAACTAAAAGTTTAAGTGTAAACTAAAAAATTAATGTTGTACCATAGAAGAGTTAGCTAGACACTATACATAGTCAGCCTTTTGAGCATGTTAGCATACGCAAGAAAGGGTGATATAGGTGTATTAATACATGAAAATTTAGTATAATAGAAGTTTGTCTCAAAATAGTTTTAGGGATGATAATGGGAAGTTAGGTACGTGACGTGTGTAAAGAGATGAAGCATAATAAGTCTCTAAATAGGAGGAGAAAGTAAAAGGTAAGCACAACAATCATTGCATTATTAGTATTTCATTACCTCTTTAATTTCTTGTAAACTTTGTTGACCTAATCCTCAAGGTCTTTTTTTATTATTATTTTTTATAGTTGTACAATTATCTTATTTTTTTTTGTTTTGGCAAAAAGTCATAATATGAATAAGTGCACATCTAACCATAGAAATTGCCCTACAAGAAAAAATGCTTTAATAGGCAAATAATATTAATTTATAACATATATGAATGGTAACTACTCAATCCAAGATCTTAAATTAAGTGGAGAAAATACAAAGAAATAATCCTAAAGTGGGACAATTAATATATAATCAATTTAATTTAGAGTATCAATATCTATATAATGGTAAATGGAATTATGGTTTGAAAATGTCACATGTTGATAGCTAAGAAAAAGTCATTCTTATAAGGTCAAGGCTTACTATCCCATTCATATAAGACACCCTTTATAAGGATAAATTTAATTGTGAGAGATGTGATTCATAATAAGTTCTCTTATTAGATACCAGAGTCAATGGTATCTAATAAGTTCTACCTACTATTGGATTTGAACCAATGACCTCTATCGTATGAAAGCAATACTTTAACTGTTGAGTTAGTAGGTCATTTATCATCACAAAGAAAAACAAATGGGATCCATCTCATGAATGGATTATAGATGTAATATTACTTATAAAGCAATACCAATCAAATAGATCAAAAAAGCTATGATATTGGATCATGGAATAGTCATCTTGAAAAGAAATTATCTACCTGATAAAATACATATCAGCTCAGTTAGGTACAGCACCTTGTTATACATTGTAGAAAATGCAATCTTTTAGAAGAAAGACCTAAATCATATCATGCACATGCGCATTCTCTCTCAAATTAGAAAGCCATCATGATGCATATTGTTGCGGGGTAAAAAATAGTTGGGGTGCTCCTTCGACTCTCGTTGACCTGAAAGAAGAAAATAAAGGCTTGGAGGACCCGGGGTGTACTCCGGGGGGCCACTCCGATGCCTAAGTAAGGGAAATACTTTTAGAAAGGCTGAATGCAACAGTATAATTGTGTTGAATGACTTACTTTTGCTTGCATCCCCAGTCCCTACTTATAGGGGCTTGAGTTGACCATTGGTTGGCTCAGATTTATTGCGTGAGGGCGTGAATCGCTCTTCAGCCATAAGTGCGTGCGCCTGTTACTCTGTTTTTAAGGGCGTCGGCGTGAATCTCTCCTTCTCTTTATTAGGTCGGAGCTAATCACTCGTCAGAAAGTCAGACTTGGAGAAAGTATGAGACAGGCGTTGACCTGCCCTTATTAGCGTGATTTATTATGGACATATCAGTTGTCCCCCCCTTAGTTTCAAATTTCTAGATAGAATTTTGAATCATTATTTGTGTTTGCGTCTTTCGGTTTTAATACTTCATCGTCTTCCCTCCCTCTCTCTCCTCTTTTTTTTTTTTTTTTATGGCTAGGATACTTGAGTAGCTCATGCCGTCCGTTTGCGCCGAGCTGTTTTGTGTGGAGCTGTTTCTGCCAAGCTATTTGGGGCCGAGCTCTTTTCACCGAGCTCTTCGAAGGAGGACCCGTGCCGAGCTCTTTTGTCCGAGCCGTTCGGGCCGAGCTCCTCGGGGAAGCACTCGTGTCGAGCTCTTTTGTCCGAGCTCTCTGAAGCGGGACTCGTGCCGAGCTGTTTTCTGCCGAGCTGTTCGTACCGAGCTCTTCGAGGAAGCATTCGTGCCGAGCTGTTTTCTGCCGAGCTATTCGTACCGAGCTCTTCGAGGAAGCATTTGTGCCGAGCTGTTTTCTACCGAGCTTTTCGTACCGAGCTCTTCGAGGAAGCATTCGTACCGAGCTCTTTTGTCCGAGCTGTTCGTACCGAGCTTTTCGAGGAAGCGTGCCGAGCTGTTTTCTGCCGAGCTATTCGTACCGAGCTCTTCGAGGAAGCATTTGTGCCGAGCTGTTTTCTACCGAGCTTTTCGTACCGAGCTCTTCGAGGAAGCATTCGTACCGAGCTCTTTTGTCCGAGCTGTTCGTACCAAGCTTTTCGAGGAAGCATTCGTGCCCAGCTGTTTTCTGCCGAGCTATTCGTACCGAGCTCTTTTGTCCGAGCTATTCGTACCGAGCTTTTCGAGGAAGCATTCGTGCCGAGCTGTTTTCTGCCGAGCTGTTCGTACCGAGCTCTTCGAGGAAGCATTCGTGCCGAGCTGTTTTCTGCCGAGCTTTTCGTACCGAGCTCTTCGAGGAAGCGTTTGTGCCGAGCTCTTTTGTCCGAGCTGTTCGGGCCGAGCTCCTCGAGGAAGAACTCGTGTCGAGCTGTTTTCTGCCAAGCTTTTTGGACAATCAGGCCGAGCTGGCCAACCTATTCGGCTGTGCGACGTTACACATAATGCTCGTTGCTTGGCTTTCCGCATAATGAGTCATGCTCCTCTGTTGGGTTGTTCTGGCCTCACGAGTCGTGCTCGTCAGTTTGGGCTTTCCGTGTAATGGGTCGTGCTTATTTTGTTGGGTTGTTCTGACCTCACGAGTCGTGCTCGTCAGTTTGGGCTTTCCGTGTAAAATGAGCCGTGCTCATTTTGTTGGGTTGTTCTGGCCTTACGAGTCGTGCTCGTCAGTTTGGGCTTTTCGTGTAATGAGTCGTGCTCATTTTGTTGGGTTGTTCTGGCCTCACGAGTCGTGCTCATCAGTTTGGGCTTTTCGTGTAATGAGTCGTGCTCATTTTGTTGGGTTGTTCTGGCCTCACGAGTCGTGCTCGTCAGTTTGGGCCGTCCTCCGTATGAGTCGTGCTCATCTGTTGGTTGGTCACCTCACGAGTCGTGCTCGTCATTTTGGGCCCTGCGCCAATGAGTCGTGCTCATTTATGGGGTCGTCCTTCGCGCTTTCCCGAGGCACCTGCACATTTCTGTCCTGCGAGAGATATCTAAAAGCAGGTATTAAATGCGTCCTACCTTGGGAAGTGGGTTGGAGGACAGCGTTATTGATGGTCATCCGTCTGTTGCTGTGTCCGAGGCAACTTGTTGTTTCCGAGGTGGCGTTTGTCCTCGGGAAGCCTCGTCTGTGCATTTGTCAGAGATTTTCTGTTTCCTATGCCTCCCTCGAGACGCAATCCTTCTTGTCAGTGAAAATTTTTGAGATTCCCGCCCCAGGGATTCGTGTCCTCCTCTCTATATGAAGGCCGGTGGACTCCTTCTTTCCGCACTCGTCTTCATTCCAAGTGGACTGCTTCCTTCTCTACTCCTCTCCATTCCACGAGTCCCTTATTCGGTGCTAGGTATGCTTTTCTTTCTATAGTATTTTTGTCTTGTTGTTCTTCTTGTTCTTCATTGTTCTTGCGCTAGCTTTGTATGTTTGATCTTTTCTTATAAGATTGCCTTGTTGTTTGTGTGAAATTACTGTCTTGATCTGTGTTGGCTTCCCTTCTTCTTGATCTTTGCTGTTTGCTTGCTCCGCTTGACCCTCTTAGTATTTCCTTCAAGATTGTTCTTTCCTATGGAGACCTCCTCACAGCCCTTTAGGGTACCTACAACAGTGCGGAGCGCTCGTTGTGAGCTCTCCTCGTCTGACCTGCAGAATGCCCGTTATTTCTTTGCTGTTCCATCGAATATCACTGTTAGGTTACCTTCTGCTACCGAGTCAGCTCTTGACCAAAAATCCGAGGAGCTCTGCCTCTATACCGATTATCTAGACTTGGGTCTCAGGCTCCCTTTTTCCGCTTTTGTTTCTAGCGTACTACGTTTTTATCGCATAGCACCATCACAACTTGTTCCGAACTCTTATCTTTCGCTCACTTGTTTTGCTGTACTCCTGCTCCGCTTGGGCCATCAGCCTACCGTCCCCCTTTTTAGAAGTTGCTTCCAAATGCGGTCTCATTCCGCAGAGAAGGAGCTATATTATTTCAACTCTCTACCAGGCTATAAACTCTTCTCACCAGGCAGTTCTTCCATCCATAATTGGAAGACCCGTTACTTCTTTGTCTCGGGAGAGTTAAACTACAACGGATCCTTTGTCTGGTCTTCTCCTCTTGATGGTAACGTTGCTATCTTTCCCCAGCCTCTTTTTCAGGGCTTACAAGTAGGTTATCCGTCTAACCCATTTTTCTCTTTTCACCCTTTTTTTCCTTTGTAGTTCGGGTGCGCCATCTCCTTCCCAGACTTTCCCCCGAAGAGCAGGCCACCCTGAAAGAACTTCGCACACTTGGTGAACGGGGTATTATCCCTCATGAGGAGCTGCTCCAGGAGCGTGTCCTTGTGCAGTGGGGAATCAGCCCCGTTTCCTCAAGTCATTCTCTCCCCTGATTTTGTGTATGTGTACGTTCAGGTGTTACCTTTTACTGTGGGTGTTCTTACTCTATTTCTCTTTTATACTCCCAGATATGGACTTCACCAGGTATGAATCGCTCATGGGAGAAGCTAGAAAGCAAAGGGTGAGTCGGAGTAGGAAGAAGAGAAGAGAGGTCGAGGGAGAATCCTCTCAGAGGGAAGTCCCTGCAGTAGGTGACTCCGGCGCCCTTACTGACGAGGTCCCTGCAGCTCCTCCTACGCACTCGCAGGCTCAGGTGGAAGCCATTTTTCACGAGCCAACCCATTCCGCGTCTGCTCTCCGCCGGGCTGTTCACGCCGAGGACTTTGTGCAGGCCCAGTGTACCCTTCCTGACGCTCTCGCGGCGAAAATCCGCCATACTTCGTACCAGGTGTCTACTTTACTTGCTTTATAATTTTTTTTTTTTTTTTACTTATGCCTGCTCTCTCTAACTGTTCCATGCCTTGGACCTTTTCCCAGCTGGCGACGATGGCTCTGGCCCAGGAGGAGAAAGTCGCGGAAATGTATCGCCAGACACTGGACGCAAGGGAAAAATATGTCCTCGCTCAGAACCAACTGCACGAGACCGAGCTCCGCGAGCAAGCTCTGAAGGCAGAGATCGATCGCCTTCGTAGGGAGGAAATTCCTGCCCGAGAAGCTACTGCTGCTGCTTCTGCTTCCCGAACTGCAGTGAAGAAATACAAGGACTCCAATCAATTTGTTATCGACACCTCTAAAGCTTACCGAGTTGGATTCAGGAGGTGTCGTGATCAAGTGAGGACTAAACATCCCGAGATCCCTCTTGATGGTGTAAGCTCTCATGGCTATGGCGAGGAGAGCCCCGAGTCTGCGGAGGATCTGGAAGAGGATGAAGAAGGGGAGAAGGAGGAGGAGGCTGGAGATGGGAGCAAAGCAAATTAGTCTGTAGGAACAGAATATGTATTCTGAATTTTTCATCCTTTATTGATGTAGTGCAACTTTTGTAAGCGGCACTTTTATTACAGCGCTGCAAGAAGCGGTTTTTTTTTTTTTTTTTTTAATAATAGTATTTCTTTAACATTTCAGAATTCCACGTGTTCTTAATTTCTTTCCCCCCTACATCTTCCAACTTGTATGTCCCGGGTTTTATTTCTTCTGTGACTCTGTATGGGCCCTCCCAATTAGGCTTTAACTTGTGCGACCCCTGCTCGGACGGTTTGTTTCGCCTTTTCCTTAGGACTAAGTCTCCTGAATGGAAATTCCTTATTTTGACGCGATTGTTGTAGTACTTGGCTACCCTCTGCTGGTACGCTGCAACTTTTAAACTCGCCTGATCCTGTCTCTCTTCCAGTAGGTCTATTTCTGATCTGAGCTCCTCGCTGTTGGTCTACTCGTTAAAGTATTTTCTACGCCAAGAGGGTATGCCCACGTCTGCCGGGATGACTGCTTCTGCGCCGAAGACAAGCATGAACGGGGTTTCCCCTGTTGCTGCTCTCTTAGTGGTGTGGTACGCCCATATAACGGAAGGGAGTTCCTCTGCCCATCTACCTTGCATGGATTCGAGTCGGGTCCTCAGTCCGTGCAGAATCATCCGATTCATGTTCTCTACTTGTCCATTGCTCTGTGGGTGTGCCACTGACGCGAAGAGAAGCTTAATAGACAGGTCCGAACAGAACTTTTTGAAGCGCTCGTTGTCGAACTGCTTCCCGTGGTCTGTAACTATCGCTAAGGGAATACCATAGCGGCAAACTAATGAGGTCCAGACGAAGCGTGTAATATTCCGCTCTGTTATAGTGGCTAGGGGTTCGGCCTCTACCCACTTAGTGAAATAATCTATTGCTACCAACAAGAATTTTTTCTGGCCAATCGTCTGTGGAAGAGGTCCAAGGATATCTATCCCCCACTGAGCAAAAGGGCAGGGACTAGTTAGAGGAGAGAGTAGACTTGAGGGGGCGCGTGGCACAATTGCGCACCTTTGACATCTGTCACATTTTTTTACGAGCTCGACCGTGTCCTTCTTCATTGTGGGCCAGTAAAATCCCTGTCGCATAGCTTTGTGAGCTAGAGCCCTGCTGGCAAGATGGTTTCCGCATACTCCTTTGTGGATTTCTCGTAGTATGTATTCCCCTTCGTCTTTGCCTAGACATCGGAGGTAGGGCAGTGTCAGGGATCTCCTGTAGAGCTCCCGGCCCATCAACGTATATCTTGCCGCTTTCCTCCTCACCTTTTGAGCCTCCTTATTATCTCTTGGTATGGATCCGTCCTGGAGGTACAGGAATAAGGATGCTCTCCAATCGTCTTTGCTGAATTCGGACGCCACTGAGTTAATTCTGTCCTCCTCGTATGAGGGTTTTCCTATGCGTTCAAGATAGATAGTGTCTTTCCATTCCGAACCGGTTGCTGAGGCTAATTTCGCTAGTGCGTCCGCCTTTTTATTCTCTACTCTCGGTACGTGTTCTATGTCGAACTGGACGAATGCCTCTATGTATTCTCTTGCCTTGGAGAGATACTTCTTCATTCTTGGATCCCTAGCTTCGAATTCTCCTTTGAGTTGCTCTACCACCAGCTGGGAATCACTCAATACTTTGATCTGTGCCACCCCTAATGCCTCCGCCAATCGCAGGCCGGCTAACAGGGCTTCGTACTCCGCTTCGTTGTTGGTTGCTGTGAATTCCAATTTTAGGGCAAAGAGAGTTTCGTTGCCCTCCAGGTCAGAAAGGATGAAACCAGCTCCCCCCCCAGCAGCATTAGAGGACCCATCAACTTGCAGTGTCCACTCCTTCGACTTTGTGGATGACTCGGGGAGCCTTTCTGCTGTAAAATCCGCGAGTACCTGAGCCTTGACCGCGGGCCTCGTTTGATACTGTATGTCGAATTCACTTAATTCTACCGACCACCTCGCCATTCTCCCCGAACTCTCCGGTCGCTGTAGAATTTGTCTCATGGGCAGGTTTGTTAACACGACAACCCTGTGGGCTTGAAAATAGGGTCTTAACTTGCGCGCCGCACAGATGATGGAGAAGGCGGCTTTTTCCACCATACAATAGTTCTTTTCGGCGCCACTTAACACCTTACTTGTGTAGTATATAGGCTGGTGCTTTCTACCCTCTTGCCGGACCAAAACCGAGCTGACGGCATTCTCTGTGGAAGCTATATACAGATAGAGGTCTTCTCCATTCTTTGCTTTTGTCAGGAGAGGAGGGGATCCGAGGTATTGCTTGAGCTGCTCGAAGGCTACCTCCTGATCTTCCCCCCATTCGAATCCTCCCTTCTTCCGCAGTGCTCTAAAGAAAGGTAAGCCTTTATCTCCTGAACAGGAGATAAATCTACTGAGAGAGGCTATCCTTCCGGTCAGAACTTGTATCTCCTTTTTAGTCCTTGGAGCTTCCATCTCCAGCAGCGCCTGTATTTTATCTGGATTTGCTTCTATACCTCTGTGAGTTACCATAAAGCCATGGAATTTACCTGCAGAAACGCCGAACACGCACTTCGAGGGATTCAACCTCATGTGGTACCGACGGAGGAGCTCGAACGTTTCCCTCAGGTCTTTACAATGTTGCCCTGCTTCCATGCTCTTCACCAACATATCGTCCACATAAGCTTCCATTGTTTTTCCGAGCTGTTCTTTAAAAATCTTGTTCACTAGCCTCTGGTATGTGGCCCCCGCATTTTTTAGGCCGAAGGGCATCACCCGGTAACAATATAAACCCCTTTCGGTGACGAAAGAAGTTTTTTCCTCATCGGCGGGACTCATAGGGATTTGGTTGTACCCTGAGTAAGCGTCCATGAAGCTGAGGAGCTCGTGACCCGAGGTCGAATCTACTAGCTGATCAATTCGAGGGAGAGGAAAACTGTCCTTTGGGCACGCTTTATTCAAGTCCGTGAAGTCTATGCAGGTGCGCCATTTTCCATTGGGCTTTCTGACCAGGACCACATTGCTCAGCCATTCGGGGTAGTCCACTTCTCGAACGAAGTTGGCCTGCAACAGTTTCGTCACCTCTCCGTCAATTATTTTGATCCGTTCCATCGCGAAGCTCCTTTTTTTCTGTTTTACAGGTCGGTGGTTGGGGTTGACCTGCAACTTGTGCTCTATCACAGCAGGGTCGATGCCGGGCATATCTGCTGCCGACCATGCGAACAAATCAGAGAATTCGTTTAAGAGTTCAGTCAACTCTGCTTTCAAAATATCGGGCAAGTGATTCCCTATCTGTACACTTCTTTCGTGGTGGCCTTGCAGTGGTATGTGTTTGATATCTTCGTGTAATGTACTGATCTGGGGATACTCTCCTCTGACCTCCAGGTCTTCCACCGTAAGAGCTTCTTTGGCCTCCATCTTCCCTTTTAAGGCCATTACGTAGCAACTCTGAGCAGCGGCCTGATCTCCTTTGGCATATCCTATTCCTTGTGGTGTAGGGAACTTAACTTTGAGGTGGTATGTTGATGTTACCGCTCGAACTGTGTTAAAGAATGGACGACCCAAGATGACATTGTATACCGAAGGTCGGTCAACCACCAGGAACTCTGTCAACGTTGTTACCTGCTGCGGGGTCGTTCCTATTGTCACTGGTAAAGTGATGGTTCCCAAGGGGTGAACAGTGTCTCCCCCAAATCCTACCAAAGGGGTCGAGACGGGCTTCAATCGCTCCTTGCCAATCTTCATCCCTACCAAGACCGACCAGAACATGATGTTGGCCGAGCTCCCGTTGTCTACCAGTATACGTCTCACCAGGTAATTGGCTACGAGTAGGGAGAGCACTAGTGCGTCATCATGCGATTGCTGTACTCCCTCTTCATCTCCGCTGTCAAAGGTTATGGCGTCACCTTTTTTGTTTCGTTTGCTACTGGTTTCCCCCTTTTCTATAGTCAGCACCTGTTTAGCATATCTTTTGCGTGCACTTCCACTATCTCCTCCACTGGCGGATCCTCCGAAGATCACCGCAATTTCCCCAATAGCTTGCTCTTCCTTCTCTTTTGCGCCGGGCCTCCTCTGCTCGATTGGTTCTCTTTGTGAATTTTCTTTCTTGACAAATCTTGATAGATGTCCCCTTCTTATTAGGACTTCGATTTCTTTCTTCAGCTGAATGCATTCTTCTGTGTCATGGCCGTGAGACGTAGTCCTTCTTTTTGATCTGCATCAGCAACTCTGAGCGCGGTACATTTAGAGGTGTGTAGGTGGAGAACTTGTTATGTTGTCCTCTACTCTTTTGACCTGTCTGCAGCGCACTAGTTTCGTGCCTTTTTGTAGGTCTATACGCGTCTCCGGATTCTCTGCCGTTGTTTCTCCTTTTCCGCTCCAGACGATTTCCTCTCGTATCCATCATCTCCTCCAGGTTAATGTATTTCTCTGCTCGAATCATCAGCTCCCCCATGTCCACGGGAGGTTTTTTCCCAAGGGAGTATAAGAAACTTCCGGGTTGGAGAGCCGTTGTCAGGGCGGCCAAGGCTACCCCCATGTCCAAGTTGCGGATTTCTAAGGTCGCTGTGTTGAAACGGTGCATAAAGTTCTTTAAAGTCTCCCGGTCCCTTTGCACCATACTCATTAGATGACCTGTTGTTTTGGCAACTCTCCGGCTACTAAGGAAGTGGCCAATGAACATTTGCTCCATCCCTTGGAAGGAACCAACAGATCCTGGTCGAAGAGTTCGATACCAGTCTCTGGCGGTACCCTTAAGGGTGGTAGCAAACGCTCGGCACATGATGGCGTCCGGAGCCCCTTGTAGCTGCATTAACATTTTGAAATTTTCCAGGTGATCAATGGGGTCAGACAAACCTTCGTATCTTTCAAAGGTGGGCATCTTGAATCTGCTGGGCAATGGAGCTTCCATGATCTCTTTGTTGAACGGAGATTCCGCGCATTTTAGGGATGTTTCCCCATGGTAGGGCCTGGTTCTGCCCTCTTTCATCATCTTCTCTATGTAATCTATCTTCTTTATTCTTTCCTTGAGCTCGGCGGATCTTTGTTGGTTGACGTCCACGCTGTTTGCATCTTCTACCTTCTTGCTGGGTGGAGTTTTCTCTTCTTTCTCCCTTAGTTCGTCAGCTTGTTGATCTGCGCTGGGTTTCTTTTGCGGTTGGGGAAGGACGTGCCCCTCTTGACTCTTCTGTTGTAAGAGTTGGTTGAGCATGTCCTTCATTTCCTTCTGGAAGGCAAGGAACTCCTCCCTACTGACACCAGATGAATCGGAGGTCCATTGGATGGATTCGGATGGTTGTTTGTTATCAGGGAAGGAGGTGGAATTGCGTGAGGTCGGCATTGCTTGAATGTTTGAAAGTCAAGAGCAAGATAATATTGCTTCCTAAAAGTGACTTCCCACAGACGGCGCCAACTGTTGCGGGGTAAAAAATAGTTGGGGTGCTCCTTCGACTCTCGTTGACCTGAAAGAAGAAAATAAAGGCTTGGAGGACCCGGGGTGTACTCCGGGGGGCCACTCCGATGCCTAAGTAAGGGAAATACTTTTAGAAAGGCTGAATGCAACAGTATAATTGTGTTGAATGACTTACTTTTGCTTGCATCCCCAGTCCCTACTTATAGGGGCTTGAGTTGACCATTGGTTGGCTCAGATTTATTGCGTGGGGGCGTGAATCGCTCTTCAGCCATAAGTGCGTGCGCCTGTTACTCTGTTTTTAAGGGCGTCGGCGTGAATCTCTCCTTCTCTTTATTAGGTCGGAGCTAATCACTCGTCAGAAAGTCAGACTTGGAGAAAGTATGAGACAGGCGTTGACCTGCCCTTATTAGCGTGATTTATTATGGACATATCACATATAAATTTAAAAGCATAACAAATTAATGATAGATCAACCCTATATGAAAGTTTGGGCTAACCTCATATGAATGTTTCACAATAGATCTCTCATTGAACTCTCAAGAGAAAAGTTACTTGTATTTTCATACCTTGATCAATAAATTCATGATTCACAATAAATTTTTCATTTTAGATAGGAGTTATTTGTAATAAATTGGAAGTTTATTATCTCATTAAAGAGATGAGGTTTTCTTTCATATTCAAAGAAAGAAAATTAAAGAGTTGACTTTAAAGATAGTTAATTGCATCCTGATTTGAGGGAAAATTAATTCAATTCGAGAATGTGTTATCCTTAAGAGAGTGTATTGTTGTGACATGGATCGAATAATGAAGATGCACAATGGAATAAACAATAACAAGTAAATAACACACAACCAAAACAAGAACAACACAAAGATTTACGTGGTTTGGTAAAACCTACATCCACGGAAGTAATGGCACACAAATTTCACTATAGAAATCATAATGTACACAATACACTTCTCAAATGATCACTCTCTCTTCAATATATGCCCATAATAACATATATAGAAGTTCATCAGAGGTTTCCCCCCATTTACCCAACCACAAAACGTTCAAAAATTCAAAATTCAGAAAAACTGCTCGCAACCCAAGCACCTTTCATCGGTGAGTACAGGATTTCGTCAACGATCCACAGAAGACACTTCGTCGATGAGAACAGGCTTTCGTCAATAAATCCGGAACTCTGAAATTTCTTGCTCTCGGTACTTTCTCGTCGACGATTTCAGAACCTTTGTCGACGAGTCCTTGTTATCCTCTCATCGACGAACACAGGGCATTCATCGACGAACTTTGCTGTGTTGTCACTTTATGTTTTTCCCTCTTCCTTATTTACTTACAAAAATAAAGTATAAGAGCCACAAACAACAATCTCAACCTTGGCGATTATATGCCCTTTAGGAGAATCCTGAAAAACATGAACTACTTCATCTTGAACTTGAAAACATTTGGTTGGGTATGTCTCCCTTCTATCACTTGGAGACATGGAGTAAGTCCAAGAAATGCTTGAACTTCTCTAAATTAATTGATTTAGTCAAAATATCCACTGCATTTTTAGAAGTGTGAACCTTCTTTAACACAAGTTCACCCGAAGCAATCAATTCCGGAACCCTGTGGAACCTCACATCAATGTGCTTGGTTCTAGCATGATATACTTGATTCTTCGCCAAGTAAATGGAACTCCGACTATCACAATGCAGCATCACACCATTTTGCTGCAATCCCAACTCTCTAACTAAATCGGTAAGCCATAAGGCTTCCTTTGCAGTTTCAGCAACTGCCATATATTCCGCCTCAATCGTGGACAATGCTACCAGAGACTATACCATGGATCTCTAACATACCGGTCCTCATACAAGGGTAAACACACATCCCATTGTAGACCTTCTGTCATCCATATCTCCAGCATAATCAGTATCAACAAACCCCATAACTGAAGGACAACCCTGTTGCTTGCCAAACATGATGCCATATCGTGATGTACCACGTAAGTATCTAAGTATCTATTTGATGGCTTCCCAACGTTGCCTTCCTAGATTAGAAAGAAACTTACCTACCACGCTCACCACATTAGCCAAATCTGGCTTTGTACATACCATGGCATACATCAAACTCCCCACAGCACTAGCATAGGGGACTTTTGACATGTCTCGAATTTCCTCATCTGAATTTGGACAATCTGCAGTAGACAACTTAAAATGATTCACTAGAGGTTTATTCACCAGTCTTGCATCAGCTATGTTAAACTTCTCCAAAACCTTATGCACATAACCGCCCTGAGATAGCCATAAGCTCCCTATAGTCCTATCTTGGAGAATCTCCAACCCAAGTATTTTCTTGGTTGTACCAAGATCCTTCATGTCAAATTCTTTATGCAACAAGTCCTTTAACTGATTCACCTCAGTTAAATCTCTTGCAGCTATCAACATATCATCAACATACAATAACAAGAAAATAAGTGAGTCATCATCAAGTTTGTTCACATATATGCAGCAGTCATACTCATACCTTTTGTAGCTAATTTTGATAATGTAAGAATCAAACCGTTTGTACCATTGCCTTGGAGACTATTTCAGCCCACAAAGAGATTTCTTCACCCTACAAACTAAATTATCTTTTCTTAGTTCAATGAATCCTTCCGGATGTACCACATAAATTTGTTCCTCTAAGTCACCATGAAGAAACGTCGTCTTGACATCTGTTTGTTCCAAATGAAGATCATAATAAGCTACTAACCCCAACACAATTCTGATAGAAGTATGTCGGACCACTAGAGAAAAGATTTCACCATAATCTATCCCCTTCTTCTGTGAGTGTCCTTTTGCCACCAACCATGCCTTGAACTTCTCACCTTCCTTTTCTGATATTACCTCATTCTTTTTGTACACCCATTTGCATCCAATCGGTCTTTTCCCATTTGAAAGCTTCACCAACTCCCAAGTTTGATTTTTTACATAGTGACTCCATTTCCTCAATCATTACTCCCATCCATATATCTTTCTCCTGGCCGTGCACTGCCTCTTGAAATGTAATTGGATCGTTGCAACTAGTAAGAAAAGTATAAGACGTCAAACCCATACCTTGGCGGAAGCCGAATAGTGCGTCTAAATCTTATTAACGAATATCGTTGACTTGTTGGCTTTCCAAGTTAGAGCACCCTGCAACTACGGGACCATGATCATTTCCATTGCTCTGAGCTTCCAACTCCACCTGCACGATATGTTCATCACTTCCCCAGCTTTTTGGCTCATGTTTCTATTCATCACATTCTTGAGTACGTTTTATCATAGCCTTCTCGTCAAAAACTACATCCCTATTAATCACCACCTTATTTGTCACTAGGTCCCATAGCTTGTTACTTTTTACACCTATTGGATACCCTAAAAGGATGGAACGACGAGACTTCAAGTCAAGCTTAGACCTCTCCTTACTAGACACGTGGACATAGGCTAGACACCCAAATACTTTCAATTCGGAATAATCTACGCATTTCCCATCCATACCTCTTCCACCACTTTACCTTCTAGTGATGCTCTTGGTAATCTGTTTACCAGAAAATAAGCCATACTAACTACCTTGGCCCATAATTTTTTTGGTAGCCTTGCATTCAACCTAAAACACCGAGCCCTATCAGCAAGAGTTCGGTTCATCTGTTCTACCACACAATTTTGTTGAGGTGTCCGACGATCTGTAAAATGTCTCTTGATGCCTTACTCTGCACAAGACTCCATAAAATGAGAATCAACGTACTCGGTCCCATTATCCGACCTTAAACATTTGATTCTCCTCCCCATTTAGTTCTCCACTTCAGCCTTCCAAATTTTAAACTTGGCAAACGTACTTGATTTGTGATGCATGAAGTAAACCCAGACCTTCCGTGAGTAATCATCAATGAAAATCACAAAATACACATATCAACCCTTTGATACAACTCTAACTGGGTCCTAAATATCTGAATGTACATAGTCAAGAATACTTTTTTTCTTGAGAATAGCTAGTCTAAACTTTGCCCTATTCTGTTTTCCAAGAACATATATCTTACAAAATTCAAGTTAACATAATTTGAAGCCCTTCAAGAGTTTCCTTTTGTTTAGTTCCTTCATGCCATGTTCCCTCATATTCCCAAGGTGCATATGCCACAAGACGGTCTCATTTGATTCAGCATCATGGCTGCAACTCCATTTACAACGGTAGTTCCCTACAATGTGTAAATATTCCTACCCAGTTTCTGCCCTTTCATCATAGACATATTACCTTTCCATACCGTCAAGACTCCACCGTTGGACATGTAATTGAAGCCATTACAATCCAAAGTGTCAAGAGATATTAAACTCTTTCTCAACTCAGATATATGTCTTACATTACATAATGTTCTTACAACACCATCAAACATCTTTATCTTTACATTTCCTATGCCAATGATCTTGCAAGAAGCATCATTACCCATAAGAACTAATCTAGAATTTACTAACCTGTAAGTACTGAACCACTCCTTGTTCAGAGTCATATGATAAGAACATACCGAGTCAAGTATCCAAGAGTCCGTTAGATTTTCTGACGCTACTGAAACTGATAGAACATCACCATCAACTAAATCTTCTTCTTGAACAACATTCACAGATTTTGAAATCCCTTCACGCTTTTCTGCATTTCCTTTCTTCCAATCCGGACACTCCGATTTCACATGTCTCTTTTTACCGCATTTATTACACCAAATTTTCTTCTTCTTCTTGGATTGATTTCGGGCTGATTTCTGACTAGACCCATTCTTAAACTTACTTTTTCCTCGCTCATTACTACCCTTTACCACAAGTCCTTCTCCTTCATCACATATCTTCAACCTTTGATGAAAATTTAACAAGACACTTGTTACCTCCTCCAAATCAAAAGTTTCTTTTATCCACGTAAGAGTGGTCTCAAGATTTTCGTAGGTATGAGTCGAGGGCAAAGAATTTAACAACATCAAAGCCTTATCATCTTCATCAAACTTCACATCAACCCTCATCAAATCACTTATGATTTGATTAAAAGCATTGATGTGTTTATCCAGACTTGATCCTTCAACCATCTTAAGCCAATATAAATGCTGCTTAAGAAAATGCTTGTTACTAAGGGATTTAGATATGTACCGAATTTCCAACTTTTTCTAGATAGTTGCTAGAGAATCCTCCTCAATCACCCGATAGAGAACTTTGTTGACCAAACACAAGCGTATTGTAGACGCTACCTTTGCTTTCAAATCTACCCATGTTGTCTCATCCATTCCTTCCGATCGAGTATCAAGCAAAGCCTTAGCCATTCCTTGTTGCACAAAAATGTCCTTCACTCTCCTCTACCATAAACTGAAGTTTCCGATTCCATCAAATTTGATGACGTCAAATCTTGCAGAAGACAATCTCGATGCCATAACAAAAATTGCTCTGATACCAATTTTTTGTGATATGGATCGAATAATGAAGGTGCACAGTGGAATAAACAACAACAAATAAATAACACATGATTAGAACAAAAACAACACAAAGATTTACGTGGTTCGACAAAACCTATATCTACGGAAGCAATGACACACAAATTTCACTATGGAAATCACAATGTACACAATACACTTCTCAAAATGATCAGTCTCTCTTCAATATATGCCTAGAATAACATAAATCCTATAGAGACTCGAATAGTTATAACAATTAAATAATAAAAGAAAGGAGAGGAAAAAGAAATTGCATTCGTCGGCGAAGTGGCTTATTGGGATCGTCGATAGGGACATGTGTCTCGTCGACAAGGAATTACAAAGAGGGCTATTTTCAGGGTCTAGAATTCATCAACGAAGGTTATGAGTTCGTCGATAAACTCCCTTCTTGGCCTCGTCGATGAAGGCCAGTGTGTAAGTTTGCCAAAATCAAATTTTAGTGCAGGAAATTTCACATGCAACCTTTCTCTCTCTAGATTTTCATCCCCTCTACCTTCTCTCTAACTTTTTGTCTCGGGTTTTCGCTGGTTTGATGATCTGAAACCGCCACGCTACCCCTGGGAAAATTCTTTTCATATCTGCTGGAGTAGATTGTTGGTTAGGCTAACTTGGGAACCATCCCAAAATTTGGGTTAGCTAATTTCAGTATTATTGGGTATTTGGTGTTTTTGGACTGAGGAGAATATGTTAGGAAAGGAAATATTGAAATTTTATTAGGAAAAATGTAAATTTCAGGGTGTTGTGTTGGGAACATTGCAGGTGTAAGAATTAGGGATTTTGTGGGCTTCTCAGTAAGCCAGGTAAGGGGATAAACTAAGTTAGAATTTTCCACAAAATTATTTACTATTTTACAACATGAAATTTTAGGAAAGTACGTATATTATAAGATTATGTTTGGGAAATACTATTATGTATAGGATTATGATTTAAACGTGTTTAATCAGAAAATATGAATTTGGAACAGATTTTACATTCAGAAGGTTACCCTATTTTGTGTGGCATGAGTTTAATTTCCATATAATGTGTATATCAGAATAGAATGTTTTTCCCAGATCAAGCATGATATGATAGTTTTCATGGCAATTATAAAATAGTACATTAATCATGATTTTACATATTTAAACAGTATAGAAAATTATGTTCAGTATATTATGTTATGTTAGAGCAAATGCTGTGATTCATGTTATGTTATGCCGACGCAGATGTCATGATTCATATTATGTTATGCCGGCGCAGATGCCGAGGTTTATGTTGGCGCAAATGCCGTAATCCAGTATGATAAGATAGAATTTATAAAATATGTACAAGACAGAAATTATTATTAAATACAAAATAACTATGTTAAGTATATGAAATTTATTATATGATATCAGAACCCGAATGACATGGTTTGGTACAGTTTCAGGAGCATAATACCGTAGCTATATGTTCAGAACTATGATAGTGCTACCACACGACCAGTAGTCTGGGAGATGGCAGTTGATGTGGCATCGGTGCAAAGTGGAGTAGTCCCCTTGGTAGCCCTGGGACTAGGTAAGGGCGGGCCCATTGTACTTACAGACTTATGTTTGATCTAGTATGGTCGGCTAGCCATTGCTAGGTCCCACCTTCGAGCTGCACAACCTAATCATATGGGGGTAAGACATGACACCGGCTAGCTATCCATCCTGGGTGAAATTCAATATTGTACAGTTATATAAGATTATTTTCATGTTAGTAATCTAGTACGTTATATTATATTATAAGGAATCATGTTTTATTTAGGTATGATATCAACAGTTTTTACCAATTATAATGTATGCATCGATATTATGTCTAACACGAAAGCACTCATGTTGCCACACACTATTATTAGTTTATTTTCCTTACTAAGGGGTGTCTCACCCCTACTATATAAACATTTTAGGAAATCCAAGTAGAGGAGCGAGCCCAGCTCCATGACAGTAGAGACTGGTGAGGCTACCCTGTCTGAAGGGTGAGTTGTTTGAGGTAGGGTCAGGTTTATTTTTGGGTTATGACCCTATGATACATTTGATCTTTTTGGTGGATGATTGTAAATATAACAGGTTTAGTTGAAATTTGGTATTGTGGTTGGCTGGATGATATGTATATGATTACATTTCCTGCTGTATAGGTATCAGAATGGTGTTTGGGGTATATCCCTAGTACCCATAAGTCCAGGTTGTTTATGTTATTTAGTTGAACAGGATATCAGATTCATTATGTTAAATGTTATTATGGAAAAAAAATAATATATAGTAGATTAGGTATGTCGTTACAATTTCGTATCAGAACCTAGATTGCTAGGTTCTATGGACTCTACAGTGCAGTGGAAATAATACCAGAGTGTAGGAAGAGGATTTGAGGTTTTGTTTTACAGTTTAGAGACAGGACTTCCGTGGTGGTCTTTGTGTTTTTCTTGAGGTGATGATTTCAAAGAAGTCATAGTAACATATTGCCGGGTTGTGTTTTTGAAGTGTAGGACTGGATCTTGAAATGAGATAAGGATGTCAAGATAAGGGATTTTGGTTAGATGCGTAAGTTATAAGGATAGGGTCTCTAAGTCATGTTTATTGTCTTTTCAGGATGGACCCTGGAGGAGGTAGCGCCGATGCGAGCAGTAGTGATGGTGCAAGGCCCTCAAGTGCGAGTGGGGCTAACTCTGATATGGTATTATGCAGTGTGGCTAAGCGGGTTATGGCTGAGATCGCTAGGAGCTCCAGAGAGCAGGATGGCCCATCTGCCGACTATGGGTGCATGATAGAGAAATTTACTAACATGAATCCTCTAGCATTTTCAAAAGGAGTTGATGCTGCAGCTGCTGAGAATTGGTTGCAGGAAATCTTATTACAGTGCACGGAGGAGTAGAGGGTCCTTTTCGCCACCAATAAACTAATAGGGGAGGCCGAGAGGTGGTGGACTACGGTGAAACTTCTGGAATAGTAGAGGATGACGCCAATAGTTATGACATGGGACCGATTTAAAGAATTATTCTTTGACAGATATTTCCCAGTCACTTTCAGGGAAGATAAAGTGGAAGAGTTCCTAAATTTGAAGCAGGGACAGCAGTCGATCTAGTAGTATGCGGTAAAATTTATCGAGTTGTCTCATCTCGCCCTATATATTGTTCCTAATGAAGTACAGAAAGCAAGACAATTTGAAAGAGGATTGAGTCGTGAGATCTATAGGTAAGTTATGGTATTGAAAATATAGGACTTTGTTGAGTTAGTTGATAGACTAGCTTTGGCTGAGGCCGGTGAGCGGTTGGGTGCAAAGGAACAGTGGCAGAGGAAGAGGTCCACACCTTTCGGCTTTTAGCAGAGTTTTGGTCGAGGTCAGCGAAGGAGAGGAAACTATGGTAGAGATTAGAGGCAGGAGATTGGGGGATGTGAGGTTCAGGATGCTCAAACCTACCCTATATATCAGATGTGTGGAAAGAGGCATCAGGGGGAGTGCTGAGCCGGGAGAGGTGTATGTTATCATTGCGGAGGATCGGGGCATCTGGCACGAGATTGTTCTACTCCTATTGGTATTACTCCTGCTCCTAGACAATTCAGGGGAGGTTACCAAGCACCTCATGGAGATCAGCAGAGGAATGTAGCCTCGGTGAAGGTTTATGCCCTGACGCTAGGAGACACTAAGACGGCTACAGACGTCATGACAGGTACCTTTACTATTTTTTCATGTCATGTAATTGTTTTATTTGACTCGGGTGCTACTCATTATTTTGTGTTTGCAAATTTTATTAAATTTTCTGGAGGCGAGAACCAATTATTAGATGTAGAAATGTCAGTAGCTTCACTGGCTAGTTTAGTGATAAAGTGTCGTAGGGTGCTCAGGGGCTATCTTGTAGAAATTCAGGGGAGAGTGCTACCTATTGATCTAATTGTACTTAACATGCATAGGTTTAATGTAATACTGGGTATGGATTGGCTGACAACTAACTATGCTAGTATTGATTGTCATTTGAAAGAAGTAATTTTCAGGCCACCAGGCAAGCAAGAATTTAGGTTTGTGAGGTCGCAGGTGCGTCCCCCGCCTCAGCTAGTGTCAGCTATGCAAGTGAGAAGGTTGCCTCTGGATGGTTGTTGGGGGTTTTTGGCTTTTGTAAAAGAGATGTCAGGAAATGAATTAAATTTTGTTAATACGCCAATGGTAAAAGAGTTTCCAATGCTTTTCTAGACGAATTACCTGATTTGCCTTCTGATCGTGAGGTAGTTTTCCCTATTTATCTACCTACCTGGACGACATCGATCTCTAAAGTTCCTTACAGAATGGCTCCAGCAGAGTTGGGAGAGCTAAAGGATCAGTTGCAACACTTGCTGGATAAGGGTTTTACTCGGCCCAGTGTATCACCGTGGGGAGCTCCAATGTTATTTGAAAAGAAGAAGAACGAGTCTGTGAGGATGTGTATAGATTACAGGAAAATTAATAAGGTGACAATCAAGAACAAGTATCCTCTACTCTGCATAGATGATCTATTTGACCAGCTTCAAGGTACACAGGTCTATTCCAAGATTGATCTCAGATCGAGTTACCATCATGTGAAAGTAAAAGCAGAGGATGTCTCGAAGAAAGCCTTCAGGACAAGGTATGGACATTACGAATTCCTTGTTATTCCTTTTGGTTTGATGAATGCTCCTGTAGTATTCATGAATTTGATGAATAGAATCTTTCATCAGTATTTAGACCAGTTTATTGTGGTTTTCATTGATGATATACTAGTTTATTTAAGGAATTTTGAGGAGCATAAGGCACACTTATGATTGGTACTACAGACGCTCAGAGAAAAGAGATTGTATGCCAAGTTCAGTAAATGTGAGTTTTTGTTGGAGAAAGTAACATTCCAGGGCATGTTATATCAGGGGATGGAATTACTATGGATTCCAACAAGATTAAAGCCGTAATGAATTGGGCTAGGTTGTAGAATGTTTAGGAAATCAGGAGTTTCTTAGGGTTGGTAGGTTATTACTGTCGATTTGTTGAGGGGTTCTCAACATTATCAAGGCCTCTAACTCGACTGACCAGGAAAAATGTCAAGTTTAAGTGGGATGATAGCTATGAATAGAGTTTTTAGGAGCTGAAGAAGAGGCTTGTCACTGCACCAGTATTGATCATTCCGTTAGGGGGTGATGGTTATGTAATTTACAGTGACGCATCTTTGAAAGGACTCGGCTGTGTATTGATGCAGCATGGTAGGGTTGTAGCTTATGCCTCTCGACAGTTGAAAGAGTATGAAAAGAACTACCCTACCCATGATTTGGAATTGGCTGCAGTGGTACACGCATTGAAGATTTGGAGGCATTACTTGTATGGTGAGAGATGCGAGATATTCTTCGATCACAAAAATTTGAAGTACTTTTTCACTCAAAAGGAGCTGAACATAAGACAAAGAAGGTGGTTGGAACTTATTAAAGATTATGACTGCACCATTAGTTACCATCCAGGGAAAGCAAATGTGGTAGCTGATGCTTTGAGTAGGAAATCAGTGAGACCAACACTAGTAGCTATGGAGGTTCAGCATCCGATTCAGATGGATCTTGAGAGACTCAGTGTAGAGTTGGTAGAGAGTGATCCCCAGGCATTTATTGCCAACTTAGTATTGCAGCCTACTCTATAGGGAATGATTAAGACAGCTCAGAGGGATGATGTAGAACTAGCAGAGCTGATAGTTAAGGTGCAGGGTGGACAGGGAGATGAATTCAGTATTTCTGATGACGGGGCTTTAAGGTTCCATTCCAGATTGTGCGTGCCTGCAGATATGGATATTAGGAGGACGATATTAGAGGAAGTTCACAGGTCCTTGTACACGGTTCATCCAAGTAGTACTAAAATATATAAGGATCTGCGAGAGTCTTACTGGTGGAGTGGCATGAAAAGGGAAATTACCGAGTTCGTATAGCAGTGTTTGACGTGCCAGTTGGTAAAAGCTAAGTGCAAGAGGCCGGCGAACTAATTGCAGCCACTTTTCATCCTAGAGTGGAAGTGGGATCATGTATCTATGGACTTTGTGATGGGTTTGCACCGGCACCGCATGGTCAGAATGCTATTTGGGTGGTCATTGATAGATTGACGAAGACCACTCACTTCATTCCTATTAAAGTCAACTAACTCATAGACAAATTGACAAAATTATATATTTAGGAGATTGTATGATCACATGGAGTGCCAATGCCCATTGTATCAAATTGAGACCCACGATTCACGTCACGATTTGGGAGGAGCATATAGGAGGCTTTGGAGTCTCAGTTATCTTTCAGCACGACATTTCATCCTCAGACAGATGACCAGACTGAGAGGGTGATTCAAAAATTAGAGGATATGCTACAGGTATGTGTGCTAGATTTTGGGGTTAGTTAGACTATGTCGCTGGTAGAGTTTGTATACAATAACAGCTATCAGGACAGCATTGGCATGACACCTTATGAGGCGCTCTATGGTAGGAGATGTCGATCTCCTCTTTACTGGGATAATATTGGTGAAAGGCAAGTTTTGGGACCAAAAATTGTGTAGCAGGCGTACGGTAAGGTTCTTGTCATCAAAGATAAGATCAGTGCAGCTCAGAGTCGACAGAAAAGCTACGCTGATGCACGCCGCCTGGAGTTGGAATTTGAAGTTGGGAATCATGTAGTTTTGAAGATAGTGTCATTGAAGGGAGTAATGAGATTTGGGAGGTAGGGTAAGTTGAGCTCAAGGTTTATTGGCCCTTTCGAGATTGTTGAAAGAATAGGATCAGTTGTCTACTGACTAGCTTTACCACCAGCATTATTTAGAATTCACAACGTATTTTATGTTTCTATGTTAAGGAAATAAGTCCCAAATTCCTCCCATATCATTAGTTATGTCGAGTTAGAACTCAGTGATACTTTGGCTTATGAGAAAACTTCAGTGCAGATTCTGGACAGGAAGGAACATGAATTGTGCAGTAAAATAATTCCACTAGTAAAAGTCTTGTAAAGAAATCATGCGATAAAAGAAACTTCTTGGGAGCTCAAGGAAGAGATACAACAGAAATACCCGCATTTGTTTAGTGGGGAGTAGCGGTAATCTGAAAAGATACAAGTAGATATGTAATGTTTCTTTTATGCAGGTTAGTCAGTATATGTAATAATTTTCAGTTGTAGGTAGTATTTAGGTTTTGGAAGAATTTTATTTTATTTATATTTATAATCTCCCAAAACTTTGAATGTAACCATAATATTCCTCCGCCATAAGTGAGAGTAAGTAATAAAATAAGTAACTCATTTTCTTTAAGGGATGGTGGATCACTCAGATAGTAAATTTCGAGGAAGAAATTTTTATAAGGAGGGGAGAATGTAGAGACCTGAAGAATTATAACAATTAAATAATAAAAGAAAGGAAAGGAAAAAGAAATTGTAAAGGGGGTCACGGTAGGGTCTCATCAACGAAGCTTTGCATTCCTCGATGAAGTAGCTAATTGGGATCATTGATAAGAACATGTGTCTCGTCGATGATGAATTACTGAGAAGACTATTTTCAGACCAAGGTTATGAGATTGTCAACGAACTCCCTTCTTGACCTCGTCGATGAAGGCCAGTGTATAAGTATGCCAAAATCAGATTTCAGTGCAGGAAATTTCGCATGCAGCCCTTTCTCTCTCTAGATTTTCGTCTCCTCTACCTTCTCTCTAACTTCCTGGCATGGATTTTCATCAGTTTGACGATCCGAAGTCGCCACGCTACTTTTGGGACGATTCTCTTTATATCTGCTGAAGTAGATCATTGGTTAGGCTAACTTGGGAACCATCCCAAAATTTGGGTAAGTTAGTTAATTTCAGTATTATTGGGTATTTGGTGTTTTTGGACCGAGGAGAATATGTTAGGAAGGAAATAATAAAGTTTTATCAAGGAAAATGTTAATTTTAGGGTGTTGTGCTGGGAACACTACATGTGTAAGAATTGGGGATTTTGTGGGCTTCTCAGTAAGTCAGGTAAGGGGATAAACTAAGTCAGAATTTTCCATGAAATTATTTACTATTTTACAACATTAAATTTTAGGAAAGTATGTATATTATATAATTATGTTTGGGAAATACTGTTATGTACATGAATATGATTTAAATGTGTTTAATCAGAAAATATGAATTTGGAACAGATTTTACATTCAGGAGGTTACCTATTTTGTGTGGCATGAGTTCAATTTCAATATAATGTGTATATCAGAATAGAATGTTTTTCCCAGATTAAGCATGATATGATAGTTTTCATGGCAATTATAAAACAGTACAGGAATCATGATTTTACATATTTAAATAATACAAAAAATTATGTTCAGTATATTATGTTATGTCGGTGTAGATGTTTTGATTCATGTTATGTTATGCCGGGCAGATGTCGTGATTCATGTTATGTTATGCTGGCATAGATGCCGATATTCATGTTGGTGCAGATGCCATAATCTAGTATGATAAGATAGAATTTATAAAATATGTACATGACAGATATTATTATGAAATATGAAACAATTATGTTTAGTATATGGAATTAATTATATGATATCAGAACCTCGATGGCATGGTTTAGTACATTTTCAAGAGTAGGGTACCGTAGCTATATGTTTAGAATTATAATAGTACTACCACACTACCAGTAGTGTGGGAGATGACAGTCGATGTGATATTAGTGTAGAGTGGAGTAGTCCCCCTGGAAGTCGTGAGACCAGGTAGGGGTGGGCCTATCGTATTTATAGACTTATATTTGATCTAACATGGTTGGCCAGCCATTCCTAGGTCCCACCTTTGGGCTACACAACCTAGTCATATGGGGGTAAGACATGACACTGGCTAACTATCCATCCTGAATGAAATTCAGTATTGTACAGTTATATAAGATGATTTTCATGTTAGTAATTTAGTACGTTATATTATATTGTGAGGAATCATGTTTTATTCAGGTATGATATCAATAGTTTTTACCAGTTATGATGTCTGAAGGGTGAGTTGTTTGAGGTAGGGTCAGGTTTAATTTTGGGTTATGACACTAGGATACATTTGACCTTTTTGGCAGATGATTGTAAATATAACAGGTTTAGTTGAACTCTGGTATTGTGGTTGGCTGGATATGTATGTGATTACGTTTCCTGCTGCATAGGTATCATAATGTTGTTTTGGATACATCCCTGGTACCCATGGGTCTAGGTTGTTTATGTTATTTAGTTGAAAAGGATATCAGATTCATTATATTAAATGTTATTATGGAAAAAAAATAATATATAGTAGATTAGATAGGTTGTTACATAGAAGTTCCTCGGAGGTTTTCCCCCATTTACCTAACCACCCAACGTTCAAAAATTCAAAATTCAAAAAAACTGTTCGCAGTTCTAGCACTTTTCGTTGACGAGTACAGGGCTTTGTGGATGATCCACAGAAGAAACTTCATCGACGAGAACAAGCTTTCGTTGATGAATCTAGAACCCTGAAATTTCTTGCTCTCGGTACTTTCTCGTGAACGATTTCAGAACCTTCGTCGACGAGTCCTTGCTGTCCTCTCGTCGACGAACACTGGGCATTTGTTGATGAATTCTGCTGTGCTACCACTTCATGTTTTTTCCTCTTCCTTATTTGCTTACAAAAACAAAGTATAAGAGTCACAAACAACATGTATATTGTTGGGTGGTTTAGTGTCTTCTCAACCTCAAAAGCAAGCTCATGGGTTGAGACTTTTCCTCACACTTAATAAAGTGACCATGAGCCTATTCCACAACCGATGTGGGATAACCCCAACAATCTCCCCTTCATGCATCGGGCTCCAAATCAATGACGTCACGTACCCAGCATCTCAGGGATAATGTTGATCATGGCGCTGATACCAATGTTGGATAATTTAGGGTATGCTCAACCCCAAACGTTAATTCATGAGGTGAGATTTTCTTTCACATTTAATAACTGACCACCAGCCTCTTTCACAATAGATGTGGAATAACCCAACATATGTATAAGTGCTTTTGTAAGTCATTAAAAAGTGTCATAGAATATAATATCTTAAACACTTTTGTATTTTTATCTCTTCCTAACAATAAATATTTTTTGTAATTTTCATCATGATATGAATTATAAGTTGAACATTATAAATCTTGTATCTATTTTTTACATTTATCTTTTATTATTCGCCTACTTTTTAAATTATTGAACTTGCCAATCCTCACAGTAACGATTGGGAGTACTCAAGGGTAAATCTAACTTATAATACGGTCAGACCCATTCCGCCCATGAGACAGCTTTTGGCTTCAAACACCATCCATTCATATTAGATTACATGCATCACATCATGGGTTATGTAGCTATTACACAAGTTTGTCGCAAAAAAGGCTAGTTACTTTGAATCCAAGAACAGGCCCCTGTTGTATGTAGAGCACAACAATTACGCCAGCGGTGAGCGTCGCAGCTGAATGATTGTCAGCAGAGTACGAAATTTGGAGGCAGGAGCGGTATGTTGAGTTGAAAGGCAAAAGGCACATACCCACAAATATTCAAACAGTACATGATGTCTGCCCCCCATAAAATCTACTTCTCAATCTCCCTTGGATTTTCATGTCGGCATTGCCCCCATTTATTTATGGACAAACACCTCGCCTTCTTCCTCGTACTCATTCTTAATTTTCAAGCCCTTTGTGATGTGCCTCCTTCCTCTCCTTCTCACTTCCTCTTCTTCTCTCTTACGATCGATAGCTGCAGGCCTTTCAAACTTCTTGTTATGGTTGTTTAATTTGCTTGTTAATTCCCATGCAAGCTATATAAGCTTGGACTTTGCATGCCACTATCTCCTCGCCATTAAAGCCTAGCGTCTTACTGTCTCCGTGCGTGTGTGGAGAAGTAGTAGTAGTAGTAGGTAGTATCAGGTGGTATAGGTTGTGGTAGAGGGAGCTCTCTCCAGTCCAGTGCAAGGCAGTTCCAAGGCTGGTACTTAGCTGCTGACTCGTTGGTTCAAGAACCCATCAAAATGTCGGAGAGAAGTCCATGATGTGTTTCTGATCGAACGATGCAGGAGCTGAGTTTGGCTTTAGCTGCCACGCCTTGGACTGAAGGGAGCTCCCTTCAACTATATACATCCTCGCTCTCAAATTCCTGCACTTAATTTAATTGCATGTTAAGTTTGTTAGTTTATTAATTAATCTACAGTAGAACCCTAAACAGCACTCAGAAAAAGGTTCTTGTTCTTCACAGTGTGTTAAAAAAGAAGAAGAGGAAAATCAGATTTTTGTAAGCTAATTTTCTTGGTTTAATTTCTTGTATGTGGATATGCATAATTTTGTGTTGCAGAGCAGAAATGGATGGAACGCCAGCGGCTAGCCTGAAGGAACTGCAGCGGTAAATTGCACGTTGTCGTAGGTGCTGAAGCGCACAGGTTGGCAATATTATCTCGGAAACTCTAGCTGTGTCTTTTCAAATTTAATTCATTTTGCGTGGCGTGCGTTGTTGATCTGAAAATTGGACTTGTGCATCACGGTATGAGTGCAGATCACGGAAGTGTTTTTAGGGTTCAGACTTCAGAGGCTACTTGATTGGACTTGACTATTACATATCTTCAAAGGGATGCCTAGCTACAGGAAAGTCATGTTCTTAGAGCTGGCTATACCTAGTTTGCCCATTGGGTTTTTCGACACTTCTTTAAATGGGAAGATTTTTTCAATATTGTTATGGCTTCTTACAGTCAAATAGAATCTATGTAGGAATGAATTAATGGATAAATGTATATGTTGGTTTGGTTGTTTCGTTATAAGATTATAGATCGATTGTAACATTAAAAAAAGTTATGATTTGTTTGATACATAAAAGTAAAATAGAAAATAAAGTTGTTTATATAATTGTTCATTTCATTAGACCCTGAATCCATGGAGATCCATTCCATTCCTTGTACTAAATATTGGGCAGTAATAGAACTCCTTAATGTAATATTTATTCTCGTTTTCATTTTCAGTCCCGTGCCTATAAGAATATGTGTGTGTGTGTGCGCGCGGTGGGGACGAGTTTGACTAGTAAGAATAATATTAATGATGGAGTTGAATGCACGATTTAAGTTTTTTTTCCCCCTTCAAAATTAATTGCTAATATATAATTAAAACACATTTTAAGAGTGAATTAATTATTATTATTTTTACTATTGGGATAAATTGTATTGTGATGTATATTTTCTCTTCTATGAGGGGCATTTCAATGAAGCTTGAATTAATCAAATTCAATTGGACATGAAAAATAAACTTCTTTAAGGGTTAGAATGGATCCAATATTTTATTTGAGAAAATAAGCAAAGAAAAAAATAATTTTTTTATTCTTTATATCAAATACAATTTAAAAATGAAAAAATATTCAAAAGGATGTGTAAAATTAAAACTTTCTTCATTATATATATATTTTTTGTTTTATTTTCTTTGATAACAAAATATGAAAAAAAAAAATTTATTTTTTTCTCTTTTGCTTTCTATATTTACTTGTATTTGTATGTTTGTAAGTGAAATATTATAACAACATTTTGAAGGAAGAATTCCTTTCTAGATGTCTCGATCTATTTCTATGGGCTAGATCCAACTCTCTTCTTGTGCGAATCTGGATAGGGAAGAATTCCAATGCAATTTGTCTGATTTAGGAGGTTAATAGGGGGCTTCTTCAGATTGAGTGTAAGCTTCTCTGCCACTTTATATGGTTTGCTACAGGCTTACTTTTCATGCTACAGATTGGGGACGGTCTTGGCTTAGTGGCGAGAAGTCCGCTCTTTGTGCTACTGTTGTTGCCACGGTCACATTTCATATTCTTTTTTTAGGCTGCTATTTATTGTTTAGGTGATATGTTGTGATTCTCTGTTTTAAGTGTTTGAAGCTGTCTGTTTTTACGGCTACTGTTACCTTCTGTTTCCCAACATATTTTGCTTTTTTTTTTGTTGCATTGACATGTAATTGTCCTGTTCTTTTTTCTGTTGTATTGTTTCATCAAGTCTCTAACTCGAGATTTGCTCCTTATTGAATATTCATAGCATTACCTTTTCAAAAAAAAAAAAAACCATTTAGAAGGAAGATTTTTAAAAAAGAACATAAAAGGAGTCAATTCATCTAGAAGTTAGCAGTCCGGGAAATAAAAAATAGGAGCTGTGGACTTAACTAAGAACATCATTTATCCATTCTTCCTTTTCCTTGTCTACAACAAATGAAACTAATTGCCTGTTGAAGGCTAACTTGATGGGTGGAGAGGAGCACTCAGCCACTGGTTGTGGCTGAAACTCAGTGAGGATAAATTGCCAAATCAGTAGTTTCAATCTGAAAATAAATTACAGAGGAATAAAATCTCTCTCACGGCTCACTGGCTAATCTCTCTCACACACCACATTGCTCACATTTACTCACACACAACTCAGCTATTTATAGTAATTATAGAAATCAAATAATCAACAATGGTGGGTGCAAATCTTCAATAGCGGTGGGCTGGTAGGTGGAGTAGGTTGCCTGCAAATCTCCAATGTCCACAACGGTGGGCTGCCGGTCTTCAATGGAGGTGGGCTGCCGGTCTTCAAGTTTAATCTTCAACATCCCCCCTTAAACTTGACTCTCCTAATTTTGTCATTCCGAGCATTGTCTTCAGTCTTGCAAAAATATCATGTCTGAGTGGTTTTGTGAAAATGTCAGCAATCTGATCATACGTTCTGCAAGATATCAATTTCATTTCTTTCTTCCTGTAACCCTTGGCGACATGTTTTGCTTTGTATCTCTGGACTTCTCTTTGAGTGTTCTTCTTGGTCTTGTAGACCCATTTTACACCAATAGTTTTGTGGCTCTTCGGGAGATTTGTCAACTCCCAAGTCTTGTTCTTCTTGATGGATTGAATCTCCTCATCCATCGCTTTTCTCCATTTGTCTTCTTCGTTAGCTTCCTCAAAGCTAATTTGGTCGCTAGTTAGCAACAGGCAGTTTAGAGCAATATATTCTTCCATTGGTTCTGTATTTTCATACAGATCGGCTAGATTTCGAGCTCCTCTAGGTCTCATGTCTGAGATTTCTCGCTCTATTGGTGATGGAGCTTCATTCCTCTGTGGTGAACCATGTGGAGGTGTCTGCAGCTCAGGAATTTGTGGCTCGATAGCCACTTCTCTTGTCTGTGTAGGTTCTTCTACTTCAAGTGTCAATTCCGCATTTTTGGAACATTCAACCTGGTCCCATTTCCAGGATTCATTTTCTTCAAAGATGACATCCCGACTATGAAAGACTTTCTTGTTGATGGGATTGTAGAGTCGATATCCCATGGTGCTGTCACCGTATCCTACAAGGATACACTTCTCTCCTTTATCATCCAGCTTTGTCCTTCTTGCTTCTGGGATCTTGGCGTAGGCTATGGAGCCAAACACCCTCAGATGACTCACACTGGGCTTGTGAGTACTCCAGGCTTCATATGGTGTCTTTGTATCAAGACTCTTCGTCGGACACCTATTGAGCAGATAGACTGCACATAACACTGCTTCTGCCCAAAAACTCTTGGGCACATTCTTATCCTTTAACATGCTTCTAGCCATGTTAAGGATTGTGCGGTTCTTCCTTTCAGCTACACCATTCAACTGGGGAGTGTATGATGGTGTGAACTGTTTCTGAATTCCTTGTTGTCTAAGGAATTCCAGGAAAGCTTCGTCTTTGTACTCTCCTCCTTGGTCTGACCGGAGTGACTTGATGCGGAAGCCACTCTGTTTCTCCACAAGAGTTTTGAACTCTTTGAACTTATCGAATACCTCTGACTTCCTTTTCAAGAAGTAGACCCAGGTCTTCCTGCTGTAGTCGTCCATAAAGGTGAGGAAGTATCGATTCTGTCCATTTGAAAATGGTCTTAGTGGACCACACACATCTGTGTGTATTAGTTGGAGCGGCATAGTTGATCTCCAGTCGGTTTGCTTTCCAAAGCTGTTTCTATGTTGCTTGCTCAAAATACAGCTTTCACATATCACATTTGGATGATGGATATTTGGTAAGCCTTTCACCATCTTCTTGCTTCCCAATTGTTTCAAACTTTCAAAGTTTAGATGCCCATACCTTAGATGCCATAGCCAGTCTTTGTCTTTGATGATGGCGCTCAAACACCTTGGCGTATCATGTTGGATGGCGAGCGGAAACATTCGATTCTTTGTCATTTGAACTCGAGTAACAAGCTTTCCTCGAGCATCTATTATCACCATCTGCTTATCACTGAGGCTAATTCGATAGCCTCTCTCCACGAGCTGTCCAAGACTAAGTATATTAGTCTTCATGGCTGGCACATAGTAGACGTTGGAGATGTAAGCATGATCTCCGGACTTTTGTTTGATCAAAACATCTCCTCTCCCTTGGACTGGGATTTTAGAATTATCGCCGAAAGATATCTCCCCCTGAACTTTCTCATCAAGTTCAAAGAATAGGTTCTTTCTGCCAGTCATATGGTTGCTGGCTCCAGAATCAAGGTACCAAACGCTTTGGTCCTGGGGAGTTGAATTGTGTGCCATCAGCATCAATGACTCTCCATCTGCATGATCAGTTTCAGCAAGGTTGGCCTCCTCGCTAACCTTTTCTTGTTGTCGCCCCCAACATTCATTGCTATAGTGTCCATACTTGTGACAATTGTAGCATTGAATGTTTCTTTTGTCTACATTCGATCGATTATTGTATCCTCCTCTTCTTCCTTGTCCTCTGCCTTGTGGGACATAGCTCTGTTGATTTCGTCCTCCTCTAATGGGACCTCTTCTGCCTCTGCCACCTTCTCTGGAGTTAAAATTTCCAGAATTTCTTCCACGAGATCCTCGGTCTCGTCCTCTTCCTTGTTGTGACGTCCCCCCTTTGTCGTATCTATCTGTAGTGAGGGACAACTTCGTTTGGAGAGCTTGCTCCATTGCTTTATCATCACTTCTTCTATTGACTTTTTGCTCATGGGCTTGGAGTGAGCCCACAAGTTCTTCTACAGACATTGTTTCCAAGTCTTTTGTTTCTTCCAGGGTCACAGCTATATAATCATATTTTGGATCTAAAGATCGCAAAATTTTTTCACAAATTCTCTCGTCATTGAGAATTTCTCCATTTCTTCTTAATTGATTTGATACTACCATTACTCGTGTATAGTAGTCTGAAATGGATTCAGTAGACTTCATTTTGAGAGATTCGAACTCACCTCGCAATGTCTGAAGACGAATCTTTTTTACTTTATCTGCACCTTTGTGTGTTCGATGGAGAGAGTCCCAAACTTCTTTAGATGTCTTTGCGGAGGCGATGATCTCGAACGTGGCCTCATCAAGGCCTTGGTAGATTATGGATTTTGCCTTGCAATCTTTCTTTCGATCGGCTCGCAAGGTCGTTCTTTGAGCTTCGGGCATAGCTGCTTCGGCTTCTTTTGATGGGCTTTCTCTGTACCCATCTTCAACGATATCCATGACATCCTGAGAACCTAGAAGGGCTCTCATTTGAATCGACCAGTTGTCATAATTCTCTCGGGTCAATTTTGGAATGACCGATTGGATAGTACCGTTAGCCATCGAATTTAATATATAAAAAACAGAGAAATGGGGGCTGATTTTGGTAAATCTAATGCCACCAATAAATTCAGAAGATTGAAAAACCTTAGGAACCGGTTTTGGTTTGCAAAGAACCGGTCTAAAAATCACCGAACCGGCTATAGGAAATTCTGGTGAATTTTTAAACTAACCGGTTCAACTTAACGGCCCGCTTAACGGCGTTAACTGTTCCGTTAGGCCACGTGGCGCTTTCTGGACACGCCGCGTGTCGGCGCTTGGGAGCGGGTCGGATCTCGTTCACGGATCAGGGTTGCTGGTTTGGCACGCGGGTCGCTGACCGGGTCGCAAGTCGTGGATCCGGGTCGCGGGTCGCTTTGCGGGTAGGATCTCGCCAATCGGGCGAGGAAGACGCGTGCAGGCGCGTGTCGCCGTCGTCGGAGTCTTGCCGGCGCGTGGGAAGAACGGTGCTTACGTGGGAGGCGCGTGGGAGTGCGTGGGGGATATCCCGGTGTCTGTTTGAGACGTGGTTTTCACCGTTGGAATCGTCTCGAGCTTAATTGCACAATGGTAGGCTCAATTTGATATTTGGAGCAACTTCAAAACTGGGAAGAAACTTGAATTTCTTCTCTGTTCACCTCTGTTTGGTGAATTCCGGCGTACCTGGACGCTCTGATACCACTGATGGGTGGAGAGGAGCACTCAGCCACTGGTTGTGGCTGAAACTCAGTGAGGATAAATTGCCAAATCAGTAGTTTCAATCTGAAAATAAATTACAGAGGAATAAAATCTCTCTCACGGCTCACTGGCTAATCTCTCTCACACACCACATTGCTCACATTTACTCACACACAACTCAGCTATTTATAGTAATTATAGAAATCAAATAATCAACAATGGTGGGTGCAAATCTTCAATAGCGGTGGGCTGGTAGGTGGAGTAGGTTGCCTGCAAATCTCCAATGTCCACAACGGTGGGCTGCCGGTCTTCAATGGAGGTGGGCTGCCGGTCTTCAAGTTTAATCTTCAACATAACTTAAGCCTTGCACTTCAACAACATATTGTTAAATGTTTATGCTAATTTTCTAAATGATGAATTATTAATTTATTGGGCTAATTAGGATGATTAATTATCTTGTGCCAATTTTTTAGTGTCATACAAATGAAAAAAAAGTCTTAATTATTTTTCCTCCTCCTAGGCCATACCTAGCTAGAAAAGATTTGCTGGAAGAGTATAGAGAGAAAATGATGCATATTTATTGCATTTATATGTTAGCAACACACAAAATAAAATTCATCACCATCCAAAGTACAACAAAGAGAGGAAAAGGGGAGAAAAAAAAAAAGAGGAGAAGAAGAATATGTACAAAAACAACAAAAATAAAATCAAAATGAATAAATAGGAGTGAAATTTTAATCTTCAATTTGCTAAAATATGTTTCACAAAAAGAAGGCTAAGTCAAATATTGGGAAAAGGTTTTTACTCTAATCCTAACACTCAATCAAATACTGTTGTATTTGAACCTTCATATTAGCCTTTGCAAAGCTACTTTCATAATAAATTTAGTGTTATGCACTACAAGGACGTAATATATTAATGTATATTGGGCCTCCTATTTGTTAAAAAAACCTTATAATGCAAGTTGTTGTGAAACGTGTGACAATTATGATGAATAGTACGAAAAAATAAAGAGATAAATAAAGTAATAAAAATATATGGATTTAACATGGTTCGCCAATATACCTACATCCATAGAAGTGAGTGGCGATTGAATTTCACTATTGTAGAAAGTAGGGTTACATCATATGTATTTAACTAATTATACTAATCCTAACCGTACAGAGGTATTAGAAAAATACCTCAAATACTCTGGGGGTGTTGTCCCCGCACTCCCAACCCATTAATCATTTCATCCAATAAAACAATAAATTATAAGACCAAAAGGCTGATGCCGTCGTTCCGCTTGCTTCACTCCACTCCACTTTCGACATCAGCCTGTTTTCTCTGTACCCGTGTTCCAGTCAATACGAGCCATATATTACAACAAAATTCATTGTTTTTGCAATAGCCAGAGGCTGAATTATCAAGATAAATAGGTGGTTAGAAGTATAATAAGCTACAATATATATATATATATATATATATATTATATATATAGTTGAATTACTACCGCAAAAAAAAACCTCTAAGGTATTTTCTTTTCCCTCATTGAACTATCTCTACTTATTGTAGTGATGATTTCAACAACTACCTTAGATGCATCATCATATACACCATCACTAAGACGAAGGGTTGATTTTAACAAGCACTAAGGATAAGCCGAATATAAAAGTGACCATTCTAGATTTAATTTAGTGGTGGTTTAAACCACCTTTAGTTAGTCTATTTTTCTAACTATTATTAAAGATAGGTGTAGTTCATATTTCTTGAAGTTGAAGTAGAACGTAAAAAAATTATTTTCTTTTAATGTTGGGACAAATGCAAGTGGTTTTTGCCTATTTATTGATAATTATCTATGCCACCGAGGTTTTGAATCACTGTAAAAACTATTATGTTGGAATTAGTTTTATCGACACATTCTAGAGGACCTCGACATAGACGGATGGTGACCCCAATTATTAAATAGTGATAAGTGATATGAGATGGAGAGCAATGGTAACGGTGTCAAATGAGGTTAATAAAGTTCCGAGAGTCACCACTAACCATTTATTTACTTAGGTGTGATTATATCACCTAATTACTGCTTATTAATTGGTCTCTAAGTCAAATTTACTTTAAGGAAACCAATAGTCAAGATCTGCATTACCAGAATCGAGTTTAGGAGTACATTTATACGAGGGGAATGTGCTAGCACCTCTCACACATATGTTCATTAAAGGATACTTAATTAGCTTAAGATTGCTTTCAAATTCAACTAGTCAAAACTTTTTGTTTTTCATTTTATCCAAGAATAAGCAAATTTCATTAATTAACATACAACAGCAATAACAACAACAACAAGCCTTAAATCTCACTAAATGAGATCGACTACATAAATCTTAGTCCGCCAATTCACTCGATTCAGAGTATTTTCTTCTATTAGATTAAGGATACTTAAAATCTTTTTTCACTATCACATCCCAAGTTATTTTAAGCCTACCTCTACATCTTTTCATGCCAAAAAAACATAACTCACTCACTCCTCAAAGATGCACTAGACCTGCATTTCAAATACCCAAACTATTTAAGTCGTCACACTTTTATCTTGTTTTCGATCGGTGTTATGCCTAAATTATTGCGTGTATGTCACTACAATAAGAATATCTTTTAGTGACAATTATTTAATGGTAATTGATCAATTGCTGCTAAATGTTAATCTCATATTATGCCTAGGCAAAGACAAGTGCCACAAATAAAAACTTCTTAACAGCGATTATATATATAATTGCCGCAATAAATCACTATTATTTCGTTTATACATTTTCAAGGTTCCAGCGTGCTCGGCCAGCCGAATCCCCTTTCCCTCTCAAGAAAAAAACATACCTGCGCGCTCGGCCAGCCAAATCCTGCAGAAGCCCTAATCTGCCCAACAAGCCCAAAAAATCCCTTTCCCTCTTCTATTGCGTAGAAGCCAAATCTGCCCAAGAAGCCCGAAAATCCCCTTTCCCACTCCTATTGCGCCCAACCAAATCTTCTTGCACAAATGAAGCCTTGTGCCCTGCTGTTTGTGAGCTGAATCCGTCGCTGTGAAGCCAAGAAGCCCGAAAATCCTGCTGCACGAGGAGCCTTATGCTCTCGCCGCTGTGAAGCTGTTCGGGAATCTGCCGCTGTGAAACCCTTTCAGTCATGAGTCTCTTCTCTCTCTCACAGCCGTGAGTCTCTTTTAGGATGTTCGTGCACGAAAATCCTGCTGCACGAAAAATGTTCATGGATCAAACTGGAGAGCACGAATTGAATCAATCTTCCCTGCTTCCAATACTTCATTCGTTCCTTTTCTCTTTTCTGTCTCTGTAACTCTGCTTCTACATTTATTTTTGACACAAATAATAATAATAATAATGATTCTTGAAATAATAACAGACAGGAAACATACAGATCATCTGAGAAAATTCTAATGTGGCTTCTTGTCATATAGTATTGTGTTGTTCTCAGGAAAATAATGCATTCCGGTGCACACAAAAGCAATAATTGGAGCTCCATGGAGCATAAAAAACTGCAGTTAAAGGAAAAGAAAGACTGATAAAGAGAATATATCAGACCATTGCAAATTTCTTTAGGCAACACCTAAGGATTTAGAATGGCAAGAAGCAAAACTTTTTTCATCTTAAGTGAGAATTATTTCAGTCTCTTCGCCAATAAAGCCTAAGAAAGAAAGAAAAAAAAAAAAAACTAGCTTTGGGAAAGGCCTCGACTTCGTTTAGGTGCAGCAGCAACAGCATTCATTATGATCCCACGAAATCCACCCTTTTCGAACTCATGAATACCAGCAACGGTCCCACCAGGTGATGCAACATTGCCTTTGAGCTCACCTGGATGCTTCCCAGTCTTCGCAGCGATGGATTTTTGCCTCCAAAACAGTCTAAGAAGCAAGACCCAATGCAAGTTCTCTTGGCAAGCCTGCTGCTACCCCTGCATCAGCCAAAGTTTCAAAAATATATTTGCTGGGTCACTGCCACTCAAGCCAGTGATAGCATCGAACAATGTCTCATTAGCTCTCCATATCTTGTCAATAGCTCCAAATAAACTAGATATTAATTCTCCATCTTCTGTTGTTGCAGCTCCTCCCAAGCATGAGACTGAAGCTCCCTCTCCAATAGCAGAAGGCGTATTTGGCATTACCCTATCAAATAAGCTATGGCCAACCCATTCCTGCAAATCTTTCAATTTAATCCATACAACAACTGACACTAAAGTTGCTTCTTTGAAAGTAGAGGCCTCAACTGCAAGACAACGCCCTTAACAACTTGATGAATTCCAGTCAAGAGTTAGAGGCTCTCACGGCCGCTCCTGTTGCTGCTCCAACGGTATGTTAGATTGAGGGATGCTGTTTAAGCTAGAAAAGATTTGTGTTGGAAATCTATCTGAATGATGCTGCTTTCATAGTGTGGATACATGTTTGGAAATAACAAAGCATCGCACAACAGTATTGAAATCCATAACCCCTCTCCCATATTCTCCCACTAGATTTAATTAACACTTGAGAACTTAGAATCTCTAGCAGCATTGAAATCCATAAGTCTAACTCCAGTTGCAGACTTCAATTTAGCGAAGGCAACAATATGTAAGAAGAAAGCATCAATATAGCTTAAAAAGGTTCAATGCAGCTGGCTTTACCATGACAATTCCATTATTTAGTTCTGCTCATCATATAAAAAAGAGCTTCATGTTTTTGTGTCTCACTTTCAAAAAACAAGCTTCTAGTAGAATTTCATTATCACAGGTTCCAATAGCTTTTTCAATCCAACTCTGCAAATCTGCAACGCATTTAGCCTGCTTCTTTAGGAAAGGAACAATCAAAGAAAAGATTGCTCATATCCTTCAAACTAGCATTATAAAAAGAACATGACTAGAGACCAGAATATCCTGAGTTTAAAGCCATCTCAAGTATCGCAAGCTTGAGCACAGAACTGAAGCCTCTTTAAGTGTAGCAAGATAGAGCAAAACAAAACAGCCTCCAACCTATCTTTAACCAACTAAACTGAATATATCTCATATTACCATCGCAAATTGCACCAGATAAAAATCTTCAATGCTCACATTAGATAACACTTAAAATGTTCAACTATTAGAGATGTACCATGAAAATTTTAAAGTCTTTGTGTTGGCTCCATTGTCATACTTTCAGGATGCATGATCTGCCTCTAGCTCTTGTGCTTTTTGACTAGTCTTACTTGTGGGTTAGGTCTTAAATTTTTGACACCCTCAATCACCTAGCACAACATGCATGGTCTGCCTTTAGCCCTGGTGATTGGAACTTGGAAGTTGCATGTATTACAATGAGTTCTTCTGTTACATATGCTCTATTCATAGAGTATGCTTGGAATTCATGGGTGAAATGGTTATTTTCCTATCATCGAAAGTCCATATATGAAATGGAGAAGTGTGTATACAATTGCTTGGGTTATAGGCTTGAAAAATATATGGATTACACAAAAAAACCTTAGGTGACGTTGCCAAAATTTTGGTAGCTCATGGTTAATAAAACTAGTTTAAATGCCATGAATTTACATTCATTTGAGTTGAAAATTTTAACTTCATTTATAAAAAAAAATTGATCATTATTTATTTAAAATTAAATGAATCATTACAAAACTTTGATGCCTTATTATGATTTTATTTTTTCAAGCCTTTGGCAAAGTGGATGATGGAATCAATCTAGACTATGGAAGCAATGTGGATGATGGAATCAATCTAGACTATGGAATTTATAACAACTTATTTTTTATTTACTTCTATAGCAAAAATCCTTTATGAATTAACTTTGAACTATATAAACTCTTTTTAGACTATGGAATTAGCTTATGTATAACTTTTATTTATTGATAGAAATTTTGTATATTTAATGCTTTCTTTGTCACTGACTTTAATGTTAGTTATATTATATGCTTTCATTAATTTTATATTTGTTTATCTTAACATATTTAAGAGATGAATGGGTATAAATAATGTTGTAAACAACATTAAATTTTTCGACAAATGTAACTTTTTGTTATCAGAAGATGAAATAGTTCTCATAATTTTTTTTTTATTTTATGGAGTAACTTTTTTTTTTTGATTTTTTTTTTTGCAAAAGGGTGATAATAATTAATTTCATGGATGTTTATAGTGACAAAAGCTTCCCTTGTAAAATTTGGTATTTTTGGCTGCAAGTACTAATTTTGTTGCAAAGTTGCTTGTATCATGAGAATTAGCAATGAATATAAGTTATTTGCTATGATTTATTCACAAGTAGCAACTTTCTTGGGATGATGATGACGGTGGATCTCTTATCTAAATAGGTTGTTTACCTTCCTACTTAAGAGTTATAAACTAGTAGTTTTGCATTTAGAGGAGGTTGCTTAGCGAACCATAAAAACTTTATAAAATTATAAGATTATGTTTAGGAGTATAAATAACTTTTTGCCTCAGTTTTAGATTTTTATAGCTTTTAACGAAGTTCAATGTATTATATTTTATTTAAAATCACACAAATTTAAATTAACTCTAAGAATAATATTAAGTAGGAGTTAAATGGCGTAAAATTCCAAAAAATGGGTGTAACATATGTCATATTTCAAATATTAGTCAAAAATTTTGCCTTCTTGATAGATATGGCTTTGTCACATGACCTAGGTTCATAACATACAATTTGACACTATGATGTCACAAAGTAGCATACTTGGTTAAGCTAATATTACATAAACACAAATTTGTTGGTTAAGTTCTGTGTGTATAGTAATTGAAACAACATTTATAAGGCAACAATATTTACACGAGCAATACCTCCTAACCTTTTCTCTTATTCGAAGACAAGGATTACAAACTTTAACATGTCCATGAATATTATCCACGAATTCCCCTATATCCTATGCAATCGACATGTTAAGTGCAAACACCCCAATTTTATCCGGAGCTCTCTTTTATTTTTTAATAGGTCTCTTTAATTGTTCCCTTATTTCCTGAAAAATGAAATAAACCTGTGGGGTCCTTTATAGCCACTTTGCAATATGAGATCAATTTTTATAACATTTTCGTTGCAGAATTTAAGGGTCCCTTTGGAAAACATTTTATTTCATTTATTTTAACTTGGACCCTTATTAAGCAGCATTTCAACTAGGCCCCTTTTACTGTCCTTCAATTGATTCCTGTCCCTTTAATCAAGTCCCATTTGACAATTTATTTGCATTTTTTCTTGGTAATTACTGCAATCAAGTATGGGAAAATTATTTTTTTATTTTATTTGATCAATTGTAAAAATATACTGGAATACATATACAGGGGAATACCTAGTACAATGGGGTATACATACGAGAAATACAAACATGGAGAATATATTCGGGAAAATCCTAACAAAAATACAAAATACAAGGGGGTCGAATAAGCAGCCTGCGCACGCCAGAATATCCAAGGCATCTTCGAAGGATGCCTGCATCCAAAAAGAAAAGGTAGATCAAGCAGTAAAGAAAATAAATTTGAGCAATCCAACAATTAATTAAATAAAATATTCAGAAGATTGGGATGTATCCTCCATATATTCTGCTAGAGACTCAACTAGAAGGAGAGAATCGGCCCAAATCACAGGAAGGGAGGGATTAGTTGCTGTAGGAAAGAAAGTGCAGTTAGAGTTTTGTTTAAAAGGAAAATAATGAAAAGGAAGGGACTGAAGGCTGCCTAAAATGGCTGAGGACCCAACCCTATAAATTGGGGGCCTTGCAGAAGGAGGACACGAATTCAGAGAGAAACATACAGAAAAACATTGTGAGAGAGAGAGAGAGAGAGAGAGAGAGAGAGAGAGAGAGAGAGAGAGTCTGTGAGGCCAGGATAGTCTCGAAAGGCAAAACCCTAGGGAAACTAAAGGTGGAGCTCTCACCCTACTTAGACAGCATATCCCAGTACTCCTTGCACCCGAAGGCAAAGCCCAATGCCCCTTGCTACCCTAAAGGCATCCTTGCCTACCTAAGGAAGCAATCAACCCAGAAGAGTAACTAGGAGAGAAGCAAAAGGCCAAATAGTAAAGAATGCCGGTATAAAAAGACCCAAAGAAGTAGAAGGCCTCAAGTATACATCTATTAGCCTATCATTCCATAAATCGTTGTATGTCATAGGTACCCCTAGTGTAACGAAGGATTCCCCTCCCCTATGCGTGCAAGCATGCAGGTCTCCCATGTCAAAGATCGAGAGAGTCCCCACTATTTCACTCTCCTATGAAACCCACCATTGAAAATCAAACCCCAAATCCTAAGAGCCTAGAAAGCCTTGCGAAGCCCAACCCTACGACTCAAGTAATGAATAGAAGCCCAACCCTTTCTAAAAATAAACCATCCCAGATTCATTTAAAACCAAAAGCCCCCTATAACAAAAAAGCCTATTTCTTAAACCGACCCATGTTTTAAAATTAAGACCCAACCCAAGTTTAAAGCCCAGAAGCCCCGAGCCATTTAAAATAAACTAGCTTGGATTCATTTAAAACTAGAAGCCCACCAAAACAATGAAACCCTGAACCAAGCCTATTGACTTTTTGAGTCCGATCCTTGTTTTGATGATGACAAAGCACATGTTTCTTATGTGTATACTTAGTGACTGAACAGGTTATAATTCAATATACACATAAGGAGACTGACAATGGAAGCCTTGAAGGACATAAACACTATACACTCAGGTGCATTCCAGGTTATCAGAAAAGCGAAGAAGAAGACATATTTGTTTTAATTTTTATATGAATTTAATTTTTATATTTTGGTTTGTAATAACTACATACATCTTGCATGATATGACTTAATGCTCAGACAGGGCCATAGATTGACCGTAGGGAACCAAACTTGACTTTGGTCGACCGAACGTCGGAGTTTTGGGCTATTTTAAAAAGCCTAGGTCGTAGTAAGACCCTAGGTCCCTGCATATAACTTTAAACTCATAAAGGACCTAAAATGTTAAGTTTGAAAGGGATTTGGGCGACCTAACCAGGCAAGTTAAAAATGCTTCGGTCAACCAAATTGTTGACTAGTCAAAAGTTTGACTTGGTTCGGGTGACCAAATCAAAATGAGTTGAACTTACTCGGTCGATTGAACCCTAGCCGTAACTTTTTCCTCCTTCCTCGGGTGCCCAAACTTCACGTTCAAATTCACCTTGGGTGACCGAATGTCGAAGTTCGGTAGACCGAACTTTTGATCAAGCGACCAAATCTCGAACATGTTGGAAAATCGCCTTGTTTAGCCACTCAAACCTGTCCTTGGGCACCCGAACATGGAAAAGTTACTTTTTCTCATGTGTTTGTTCGGGCGACCGAACCTATCGCTTGGTCGAACGAAACTCTCGGGTTGGCCAAATTTTACTGCAAGTAATTAAGTTGTAATTGAGGTTAAAAATTGATTGAACATTTTTAATAATACCTAGCATGTCCCAACGGTCATATTTTTCGTAAAAACTATATATACCCATTTATTTGTCAAAATTAGCAACTTTGATTAGCTAATTTTTCTCTTTAATTTTATCCTAATCAAAGTTCCCCCAAAACATGTTTTTGTTGAAAAAATCTTTTATGGGGTAAATCTTATACTCTCCAAACACTCTTTGTTATTTTTGAAAATCATTTGAAAGAGTGTATTCATTTTGATTGGACTTTTATTTTATCAAAGTGCATTTGCTCTCACTTAAACTCATAGTTTTAGAAAATCATTTTGAGAGTAAATCTTTGAATTTCTCCCGTTTATTTGGTTGATAATTATTTTTGGAGAAAATGTTTTATAGAGTTTAAATCGTTAAGTGTTTATCATATACATCTTTTGAAAGATTAAAAATATCACTTTGAGAAAACCATCCTATCTCTACTGAGCATTATTTCATATCTTTAGAGAGCATATTTTATGAGCTTAAACGTTGTACATCTCTACTTGCATTTAGAAGCATTTTAATATGTATAAAAATATTTTTCATATATCGGTTGGGTTCAACCCATAATTGAATCGGGGAGTATCAACCCTGTAAGTGAGATTGGTTGGGTTCAGTTTAAAAATTGAACTAGGGAGTCTCATTCCCGTAAATGAGACTCGTTCGGTTTAGCTCGAAAATTGAACTAGGGTTTTCCTCGTCCCGTAAGGAGATGATGTAAACGGTTTCTGCTCTGCCCATTTAAGTGAGCATATTTAGTGGAATCCTTGGGGGGTATGCCCAAGGTGGGGACGTAGGCAGTATTGGCCGAACCTCGTTAACAAATTTGTGTGTCATTCTCTCTCTATCTTATTTAATTTTGTGTACTTTAAATATCGCATGTGTATGAATGTTTATTTAATGTCATAATTATTTGCATACACACATTCGATTTAAATAAGATATACGGCACACGTGAATGTTTGCTTTCATTGTTAATTATTTTACATACACGCGTGTATATTGAATGAGATATGAACTATGGTGAATTAGCAAATATTTAAACTTAGCCAAAATGTTTTAAAACTCAATTCACCCTCGCCCCCCCCCCCCTCCTGGGATCACACCAATTTCAACAAAGCCTATGTTTTAATTAACCCCACGGGCCAAGTTTTAATTAACCCTACGACCCAAGTTTTTTTTTTTTTTTAAATAACCCATAAATCTCTGATCGGTACAAATTGCAAGTGCACAGTATCGTAGTTTTATAATATAATGATGTGTAGAGTATCGTCCTTAGGGATTGATGTCTTAATTTTACCAAGTACCGAAATTTTACTAACCTTGATTTTATTTAGAAAAATTAATAATTTTCGACTGCAACATTTAAACAAAACTACTTTAAATAAACTATTCAGGAGAATTTAAAACTGGACACCGCGTGTCAAATTGATGATGGTGAAAACTTCTAGGAAACCGATTTCACCTAGTTTCTCACTATGCTTTACTCATTTAGCTAATTCAACTTTGTTTTCTCTGTTTGTTAGCAATTCGCCAATTTTTCCAAAAGCCTCTTTCGATAGTCAATCAAAACCTATTCTTGTTTATTATTTAACATAAGAGTATGCAAATTAATAACGCAAGAATGCAGTAAGACCCTTGATTTTTAATGCTACGTAAGTTCATACAAGTTTTTCAATCTCTATATTTACCTATGCTGAATTATCCAAGATCTATCCTATAATCGCCCCTTTCGGTAGCAAATCACAAGACTAAAATCATTTAATTAATGGCCAGTTAATTAAAAGTATTAGGCACAGAATAACTCAAACAAACATTAATGAAAACTACTTTAGATTAGCATCAAAGAGCAAACATAGTTCGAAACTGACTACATCGTTTTCCTAGAATTCAAAAATTTAGTTCATTCCGAAAATTAAATCCAACATAACAGATTTCACCATATTTTCTTTAATTTGGAGTGTACGGGAAAGATCAACACTCGCCGCACCGCCATCGCACGTCACGAACACCCCGAACACCGCTGCTGTTCGCCGCCTTCCGATTCTGAAAAGATATTATTTTTGCGTGCCTCCAACTCTTCTTTGCTGGTTGTGTGTATCTTTGTAGCACCCCAAAAGAAAACCATAAGAAAGCTCCCAAAAAATAATCTTTCCAAGAAACTTTATGTCGTTTTTTCTCCCTTCTGTCTCTCACCAAAAAAATAAATTCTTTTTTTCTCTAATGGTCCGGCCTTCCTCCCAGCCCAGCGCACGCTGCCCCCCTTTCTTCTCTTCTTGCGCACTGCTCTCTCCCAAGGAAACCCCCTTCTTTTCCTTTTTCATTCCTTCCTTTCCTTTTGACTTTTCTTTCTTTGCTTTTCTTTCATTTCTTTTGTCTTTCCATTGTTTTGTCTTTCCTTTCTTTGTACCCAGTGCCTCACCCATCTGAGATGACCTGGCTGCATGGCCGGGTCACATCTCATTTTTTTACATTTTTTATTTTTCTTTTTTTCTTTTTCTTTTTTTCAAAGGTACATGAACTGCCCTCCTATTTCAAACCCACTTTCGACCCTCTTACAACTCCTAAATCTCAAAGATTAAAACACAAGAAATGTAGAACTCTTTTTCAGCTTTTCCCAGAATTTTGAATCAGTTTGATCCGAGCTCGGATGAGAAAGTTACGCCAAGATTACGAAGAATTGTCGAAATAATGCATAAAACGGCGTATGCTAACTTCAAGTCTGATTTCAATCTTGATGCATCCATTATTTCACAAAATGCAAAACATGAAAATTGTAGAAAATTTTCTTATCTTTCTATGGCATCCTGAATCATCTAAATCAGAGGTTGGATAAGAGAGTTACGCACAGATTAAAAAGTGTCATCGGTTTTTGGCTTCCGATAGTTGCCCTACAAGAAAAAATACCAAAATTTCATAAATTACTTAATAAAACTCAAATATTATAAATAGAACATAATGTTAAAATATTGAGAGTAATTAGGCATTTAAATACAAAATAGGATTCCCAATGCATGATTTAAAACACCTAATTACGCAATTTAAGTGCGTAATCACACCCTCCAACTAAAGTTTTGCTAGTCCCTAGCAAATAACGTGAATGCAATTCAGGGTGGTGTCATACCAATTTTAATGAATGAATACACAAGCAACACAACCATACCCTTTCACATACAGGAATATCAACAAATTACACACAAACTCATTCATACCCAATTCACGAAAACTCTGAAGTAAGTCATTCATGCAAATCTCATCATTATATAGCCATTAAGAATAGTAAACTCACGTAAAATTAACCAGCGAGCACAATTCAGAGTTAATGTAGCCATATAAATTCAAGTATAAATAGGCAAAATCTTGAAGCACGTGTAATGTGTGTGACTCGTTACACCCAGGATATCCGTGGACACCTAAAGAACTGTCGCTTTGACTCGGCCTAACTGTTATACCCTCAAAAACACTCAAAAAGGATGGGTTCACTCATCGTATATGAGAAGGAGTGTCATGATCAAACATCCCACATACTGCAAGGAACAAACGCTAAATGTATGGAGTGGACTAGTCTGAAAAGGATCAAGCCTATTTAGGAGGTGTCGGGTCCTTCACCCTAGCATCTTCTCACTTACTCACCATGTCCAACCGAGACCACCCTAGATCAACTTATTCACAAACTAGGCATGAATACATCTGAGGCATTAGGCGGGTGAAGAGTCTTCATATGTGGATAACATGTGTCTTGTCCCTGACTTTTGTTGTAGTTGTGTGGAGCAGGTATTAATCTTTCACCTCTTCTAGGGTATTTTTATTTCTCTTTTTCTTTCTTCAGCTCATTTTTCAATTTCTTTCTTTTCATGGTCAATTAGGACAATCATAACACTTCTTTTATTGTTTTCATACCACCCATGTGCATTAAGCTCGAACAAGAGTCCATGAAATAAGTCTATGTCTAGGGGTGGTTCGGCCTTCACATCTTGAGTAGGCTACAAGACCTAAGTTTTTATCTCCCCACTAGATGTCACCTCTAGGCTAGCAATTCAAAAACCAAAACTAGTGTACAAAGAGTATCCAGAAAAAATAGGAAAAGTTGAGTTTCATGAACTTTGAGTTGACGTAAAAACTCAAAAGAGCGATAAATGGCTCAACAGTACCTCACAAGGTGTTAAAGTCTCCACGGGCGCTCTCTCAGTGTTCACAAGGAACCCTAAGTGCTACAAGTCACGTGAACGTGTATTTTCTTTTTAGCCTCAAGAGATACCATGTAGATACAAGAGTTTATATAGCCAGATTAACACAATTGCACTACCAATCAACTTTCAATGAGTTACGATTCCTAGTTTAGCCATATAAATAGAAACTACATATAAATGACCCAGTGTGTACTCCTAGGTTATATGCAAGTATATAAAGGGCATAAGTAGTGTCACGCATGGCCTAATCATCCATATTCACACAATTTTTTTTCAATTTTATTCAAAAATGAGAAAGATTGAAGAAAAGAAAGAAACTTCCCTGACTTATTGGTGAATCCGTAGAGGAATTAAGTTTTCAGCTCTATACTCGTGCCAAATAAATCTGCATCAAAAATCTAATTTATTCAAAAGTGCATAGATAAATTAATAAAGTAATAAAGATAAAAGAAATAAACAAAAGAAAAACTCTTTGGGTTGCCTCCCATAAGCGCTTGTTTTAACGTCTCCAGCCAGACGTTTCAATCTTCATCAACCAGGATCTCTAAGAGGAATAAATGCACAGTTCCTCTCCATTTGTTCCCCATAATAGTGCTTCAATCTCTGACCATTAACTCTGAATATATTCCCTGGGAAGAGTCTAAATCTTGAGTTGAATAGTAGAACCTGTTGTCCTAGAGCAAACTCATGCCTGCTAATATGTTTTTCATGCCACTTCTTCGTCTGCTCTTTGTAGATTTTTGCATTTTCATACGCATCACCCGAGAATGCATAGCGAAGATGCTTAGGGAATTGTTTCAACTTTAGAGATATAGGTTGCTGCAACTTTTCTTTAGAGATTACAGAATCCGTCTTTGCTACCATAGGTTCTAGCCTCCCCACACGCTGCTGTGTTGTAATTTGCTACAAGGATCGTTCTAGGTGATCAGCTTGTACATCTTTTTGAAAGACTTTTTCCACACCTTGCTGAATGACATTTACTCGAAAACAAGTGCTTGGATCTTCTAAGAATCTCATGTCTTGGTAGATGTTGAACACAACCTCTTCCTTATCCACTCTCAATGCTAACTCACCCTTTTGAACATCAATTAAAGCCCTTTCCAGTGGCCAAGAATGGTCGGCCAAGAATTAGCGGGACTTCTTGGTCTTCCTCCATATCTAACACCACAAAATCAGCAGGAAAAATAAATTTATCCACTTTTACCAATACATCTTCTATGATTCCACGTGGATACTTGATGGATCGGTCTGCTAGTTGCAACGAAATGGTTGTTTGTTTTATCTCTCCAAGTCCCAATTTCCTGCAAACAGAAAGTGGCATAAGATTAATATTAGCACCAAGATCACATAAAACTTTATCAAAAAATAAATTTCCAATAGTGCAAGGCAAAGTAAAACTCCCAGGATCTTTTAATTTTTGAGGCAATTTCTTTTTAAGAATAGCACTACACTCCTCGGTAAGTTTCACTGTTTCGAACTCCTCCAACCTTCTTTTCTTTAAAATGATCTCCTTCAGGAATTTGACATAGTTTGACGTTTGTTCCAAGGCATATGCAAAAGGAATATTTATGTGAATTTTCTTAAAAATATCCAAAAATTTAGAAAATTGCTTATCTAATTTTTGCTTTTGAAAGCGTTGAGGATAAGGAAGTGGAGTAGAGAGAATAGGAAGATTGTCAGGAAATGAAATTGCTGGAAGCGTGTCCATCTCTCTTGGTGTGTCATCCACAATCTCTTCTTCTTCCCCTTTATTCTTGCTTCGGCCATTCTTTTCAGGTGTAGGTGTGGACATGGTTTCCTTTGCTGGTAATTTCTCAATTTCTCTTCCACTCCTAAGTGTGATGACATTGTATTGTTCCTTAGGATTCACTTCTGTGTTGCTAGGAAAAGTTCCTCTCTGTTGGGTATTTATAGTCGTGGCCATTTGCCCAATTTGCATTTCAAGGTTCTTCATAGTGGCTCCCATATTGTTGCAATGAGTCTCAATGTTGTCTAGTCATGCATCTGTCTTTTTAAACCTTTCTTTTGTCTCCTCAACAAAAGATATCATGGCATCCTCAAGTGACATCTTCTTCTCACCTTGATGACTCTCAAATCCTGCAGGAGGTTGCAGCACATTCCTTGTATTTCCATAACACAAATTCTCATGATTTCGAAGCCCTAAATGGTAATATTGTGGCAAAGGATCACCACGATAATTATAGTTCCGATTATTGATGTATTGAACCTATTCTTAACTCCCTCCAATACTCGAATCTGTCCTACTTGTAGCTACCACATATTCTGCACCTTGTGGTATCCTCTGGGTTGTCAAAGCTGAAATCTGATGGGATAGAGAAGCGACTTGAGCTGAAAGTGCAGCAAGCGGCTCCAATTCATGAATTCCAGCAACTTTCTTAGCCGTAGTTCTTTAAGTTGGCCATTGATAGTTATTTGAGGCCATTTCTTCCAAAAGAGTAGTAGCACCCTCAGGTGTCTTTAACATCAAAGTTCCCCCAGATGCAGCATCAACTAAAGTCCGCGTTTGCCCATTTAACCCATTATAGAACATCTGAATTTGCAACCAATCCGGCAATCCATGTTGTGGGCAGCGTCGAATCAAATCTTTATACCTTTCCCATGCTTCATAGAGTGATTCAAAATTGTGCTGCTTGAATTGACCAATCTCACTCCTGAGTTGAGCTGTTTTTGCAGGTGGAAAGAATTTAGTTAGAAATTTTTCTGCCATGTCCTACCAACTAGTAATACTCCTAGGTTGTAGCGACTGTAGCCAACCTCTTGCTTTGTCCCTCAAAGAGAAAGGGAATAATCTCAGTCTAATGGTGTCTTCAGTAACACCATTGATCTTCACAGTATCACAAATCTCCAAAAACATCGCCAGATGGATATTGGGATCATCAAGTGGCGATCCACTGAATTGGGCCTGCTGCACCATGCTGATTAATGTGGGTTTGAGCTCAAAATTGTTGGCATTAATGGGCTGGCATCTGATACCCGAATAATTGTCATTCACAACTGGTCACACATAATCCTTCAAGGTGCGTGGCTGCACATTATCTTGTTCGTTCTCCATGGCTAATACCCTCTTTTTCCTTAGTGCTCTGAGCGTTCTTTCAATCTCCGGATCAAAATGAATAATGTCACGTGTTCTAGCCCTGCGCATCCGACATAAAAAAAACACACCAGAAATACGAAAAAAAATAATAATAAAATAAAATAAAGAAAATAAATAAATAAAAATATAAAAAGATAATTCTAAATTAAAACCAAGATTACTTTGTATCGATATTGGAAAAAATAAGATAAACTCAATCCCTGGCAACGGCGCCAAAAACTTGATCGGTGCAAACTGCAAGTGCACAGTATCGTAGTTTTATAATATAATGATGTGTAGAGTATTGTCCTCAGGGATTGATGTCTTAATTTTACCAAGTACCAAAATTTTACTAACCTTGATTTTATTTAAAAAAATTAATGATTTTAGACTGCAACATTTAAACAAAGCTACTTTAAATAAACTATTCAGGAGAATTTAAAACTAGATACCGCGTGTCAAATTGATGATGGTGAAGACTTTTAGGAAACCGATTTCACCTAGTTTCTCACTATGCTTTACTCATTTAGCTAATTCAACTTCGTTTTCTCTGTTTGTTAGCAATTCGCCAATTTTTCCAAAAGCCTCTTTCGATAGTCAATCAGAACCTATTCTTATTTATTATTTAACATAAGAGTATGCAAATTAATAACGCAAGAACGTAGTAAGACTCTCAATTTTTAATGCTACGTAGATTCATACAAGTCTTTTGATCTCTATATTTACCTACGCTGAATTATCCAAGATCTATCTTATAATCCCCCCTTTCGGTAGCAAACACAAGACTAAAATCATTTAATTAATGGCCAGTTAATTAAAAGTATTAGGCACAGAATAACTCAAACAAACATTAATAAAAACTACTTTAGATTAGCATCAAAGAGCAAACATAGTTTGAAACTGGCTACATCGTTTTCCTAGAATTCAAAAATTTAGTTCATTCCGAAAATTAAATCCAACATAACAGATTTCACCATATTTTCTTCAATTTGGAGCGTACGGGAAAGATCAACACTCGCTGCACTGCCGTCGCATGTCATGAACACCACGAACACCGCCGTTATTCGCCACCTTCCGATTCTGAAAAGATATTATTTTTACGTGCCTCCAACTCTTCTTTGCTGGTTGTATGTATCTTTGTAGCACCTCAAAAGAAAACTACAAGAAAGCTCCCAAAAATAATCTTTCCAAGAAACTTTCTATCGTTTTTTCTCCCTTCTGTCTCTCACCAAAAAAATAAATTCTTTTTATCTCCAATGGTCCGGCCTTCCTCCCAGCCCAGCGCACGCTGCCCCCCTTTCTTCTCTTCTTGCGCACTGCTCTCTCCCAAGGAAACCCCCTTCTTTTCCTTTTTCATTCCTTCCTTTCCTTTTGACTTTTCATTCTTTGCTTTTCTTTCCTTTCTTTTGTCTTTCCATTGTTTTGTCTTTCCTTTCTTTGTACCCAGCGCCTCACCCATCTGAGATGACCCGGCTGCATGGCCGGGTCAAATCTCATTTTTTTTTTCTTTTTTTTTTTCAAAGTTACACGAACTGTCCTCCTCTTTCAAGCCCACTTTTGACCCTCTTACAGCTCCTAAATCTCAAAGATTAAAACACAAAAAATGTAGAACTCTTTTTCAGCTTTTCCCAGAATTTTGAATCAGTTCGATCAGAGTTTGGATGAGAAAGTTACGCCAATATTACGAAGAATTGGTCCAAATAATGCATAAAACGGCGTATGCTACGCAAGTCTGATTTCGATCTTGAGGCATCCATTATTTCACAAAATGCAACCTGAATTGTACGTACTTTCTAGGCGAATCCTAAATCATTTGGGGGAAATCGGCGGTTGATGAAGAGTTACGCACAGATTAAAAAAGTGTCGTCCGTCGGTTTTTGGCTTCCGTAGTTGCCCTACAAGAAAAAATACCAAAGTCATAAATTCACTTAATCAAATCAAATATTATAATAGAAGATAATGTTAAAATATTGAGATAAACTCGCATTTAAAACAAAATAGGATTCCCAATTCATGATTTAAATACCTAATTAAGCAATTTAAGCGCATAATCAACTCTAAGCCCAAACTGAAGACCAAAGCCCGACTCACCGTTTCTTTTAAAATAAACGACCCAACTTTTTTTAATAACCTAGAGCCTAAGCCCAAACGAAGAACCAAACCCTTACCAAAATGAAGACCAAGCCTCGGCTCATATGTCTTTTCAAATAAATCAAGCCCATTATTTTGTTTAAAACCTCGTCCCAAAATTTTTTTTAATAACCTAGAAGTCCAAGCGCAAACTAAAACAACCCTTAAGCCCAACTTAAGACTAAAGTCTTGGCTCTTCTTTAAAAATAAACCTGCCCACTATATCATATAAACCCCAAGCCTGTATTTCTACCTACCTTTTTTTAAAGCAAAAGCCAAATTTTTTTAAACCCCTAGACCAAGCCTTTAAAACGCTAAGCCCATACCTTGAAAACAAACCCTATCCCAACCCAGTCAACCAAAACCCCATAGGCCCACAGCCCCACTCCTTAGCCATTCAAACCAACACCCAATTGTTTGACTCACCCACGTTAACCCAAACCTAACCACTGGGTTCCAAGCGAGTTGACCTCGCCTTGAACCCACGCGCTCAAACAACGAATTGAACCCCATCTCTATATATACACTTCTATACAACCCGTACACAACTCAGAGCATCGATCCAAACTCCAACTTAGCACATGAATCCAAACTCAAACTCAGGGCACAAACCCAAAAGTAAAAAAAAAGGAATAGAAAGAAAGAAAAAAACTCATCTCGAGTTCAAGAAATCACATTCGACGGATTCTGAAAGCCCCTTCACTTTGCACACAAAAAACCTGCAAAAAACAAGGAAAGGTGGGTGAGATTAAATAGATATGGCAGATTTGAGGGAGAATGGGAAGAGGCGGAAGCCTCGCAAAGAAGGAGGAATAGAAAAGAGAGAAAGGTAATATAGAGGGAGCTATAGGGGTGACAAATCCATATTTGAGAGCACCACAAAAGCTTAGAAGGTTCTAGGAACTCTAGGGGTTGTAGATTTGAGGGAAGATAGAGCACACAGAGAAAGAATGAGAGGAGAGATAGGAACATAGAGAAACCAGAGAGAGATATGGAGAGAGAAAGAGAGAGAAGAGAGAGCATTCCATCAGAAGAAAGAGGTGAAGAAGAGTGAAAATGAAGAAGGAAATTTTTTTTTTTTTTGGCTTTTATAGTGTTAGCGGGTCACGTGTCACCACCGAAGGGTGACATGTGACATATTCTGGTACATTTCTTTCAAGGGCGACATGGTTTGACATGGGCCACCCGATATATGTTTTTACTGAACGGTCCAAATCATGCCACACCATTAACTGACGTCACCCCCACTATTTTAAAAAAATTTCAAAAAATAACAATGGGAAATCCCCCGAGTGTTAACACATGCTGACGTCACCCCACTTTCCAGAAAATAAAAAGACAGAATATATATATACATACATATATATATATATATATATATATATGTGTGTGTGTGTGTGTGTGTGTGTGTGTGTGTGTGTGCGTGTGTGTGTGTGTATGGCCACGTGTCCTCATCTCGAGCTTGCACGTGGCCCTACTACCATCACCCCCCGAACCGGTTAACCCGGTTTAGACCGATTAAACTAATTCATTATTTTCTTATTTATTTATTTTATTTATGTAGTAAAAAAATAAAGAAAAATAGGAAAAATTCTGAAAAAATCAAGAAAAATCAGAAAAAGATTTTGAAGATTAGAAAAAAAATAAAAAAAAAAAATGTTTTTGGGTCATTTTTAGACAAGAAATAATGAAAAATGCTTCAAAAATCCTAAGAAATTTTTGAAAAGATGTTTAAAAAATTTGGAAAATTTTCTAGAAAACATGGGAAATTTTATTATAAATATTTTGATAATTTTCAGAATTTTTGAAAGGGGGTATCCCTATGATTTAAAAAAGGACAATGAGGTATTTTTAGACCTCACCTATATCGGCTGTGAGGGAAGTTTTCCTAACAAGATTGCATCTTTTGGAGGTCTTATTAGACATTCCTAAGTCACACCCAGTTTTTCTTATATCTTATTAATTTATCCATTTATTTGTTTTGTTTAATTTTTAAAGGATCAAATTAAAGATTATTAAATTCAATTTGGGTATAATTCTTAATTAATTAGGCATCGTTTGTAGAACGGGTGGGTAAGGGATGCGAATACCTTCCCCTTACATAACCGAACTCTCGATCCCAATCCTAGTATATGCAGATCGAGACTATTCGTTTGTTGGCCTAGATTTAGTCTAGAGACCAATTAAATGAGTATTGATTAGGTATTCTAACCGAATCAAGGAAAAATAGGTTAGTGGCGACTTCAAATTCAAAATTTTCAAAAATCACATATTTTAATTCCCTCGTCCCCCAAGACTCCTTGCAGGACTTCGCTGTAACAACCTAAAAATTCTTATCATTTTTTATTTATATAAACAATAAACATCCCTACGCAACAGAAACACAAATCATAAAACCATTTATACATAAACTGTATAATACTAGATTCCAGAATATACAAATCATACAAAATGCCCCTCGAGTATCATCTACTCAAAAAGATATACAACTCTGACAAAAACTCACCCTATAACCAGGGTGTTCTGAGCTACACTCTACTCGCGAGCCTGATTTGCTCGCCTCACTGGCTCACCTGAAAATGTTAGAGTAATGGGGTGAGTCGACGCTCAGTAAGTGGAAATATGCTATTGCTAGTGTGTGGAAACTAAGTTAAGAATACTTAAAAATAGCAACTGATCTGAAATGCAATAAATAATTTATAAAACATATCTTTCTTTCTCAATTTAAAATGTACTGTATCGTCCGTATTTTCTACTTTTCATACTGATAATATCATACTATACTCATCATATACTGTAAAACTGTATACATATAGATATAACTATACTTTTATCCCTAGGACTTTGTACGTCATGATTTGACCCCTTATGACAGGGTTGTGCGGCCTGTAGGCGGGACTCTATCTGGTTGACCCTTCAGATAAGTTATCATACTCTACACTACCTCAGTCCGGCCAAACTGCATCCTCTCCTAAGCTCGGGACTGGCTACTACCTCGTCAAATCGGCCCCCTTAACCCAGTGTACTGGGGAGCTGCATACTCTCTGAGCACGGCTGACGGTACCCACATACTATCTAAGATATGTGGTTGCACTCTATTTGTATCTAACAACGGTACCGTGCTCTATAATCTGTATTTGTCTGTGTATCTTTCCTCAAGGATCTGATACTATATACATATATACATATATACTTTTTTACTGTTTTCATCATGTTTCCAAAATTACCATAACTTTATCTTTCTGTGTACTGTGTCTGTAGCATCTTGATGCTACCTCTGTATATCTATCTATGTATTCTATATATGTACTTTGTCTGTATGTTCTGTATGTTATGGTAATAGGAAAACGTGGCATGTTATAACACTGTATATATATATATATATATATATATATATATATATATATATATATATATATATATATACTGTTCTGAGTATCTGTATACATGTATATGGATATATGTATATATTGTTTCATGAAACCATTTATATAAAAGCTATATAAGCATATACATTTCTCTATGAATATAAACCTATATCTATATATTCTTTGTAAACCCATATACTGGAAAAACTATGTAAATTGTATGTACTGTCAATAACTGTGTATTCAGTATAGTATGATACATCACAAAACTATATAAATTCTTTGTCTCATGAAAATCTACTCAGGCCACACAAGCATTTAACCATATTCTGTATAAACTGTATAATAAACCGATATGAATATATGTTTATAAATTCTCTAATAACTTTATAAAAATTCTTAGCAAAACATATTTCCCTTACCTCAACTTTGAAAAGTCCCTATAAAAATCTAGCTTTATACTCGCAGGATTCCTAATCCAACATCCAAAAAACGCAATGTCCCAGAACAAAACATCAGTATTTCATCGCCTACGTCATTTCTTATAACTACCATAAGGACAAAAACTGGATAAAAGATCTTACCCCGAATTTGGGATGAAATCCAACTTCGTTTTCTTGATGATCCGCTCGGCAAACTTGTAGAGAATTCCACCAGGAGCGTCGTGGTAGCTTTGGATCGTCAATCTGACGATTGATGCGGCCGAAAACGAAGAGAGAAGGGAGAAAAAGTCGTAGAGAGAGAGAGAGAGAGAGAGAGAGAGAGAGAGAGAGAGAGACTTCTTAAAAATGAAATAATTCTTGAATTCCGTATATATAAACTAGGGGATTTCGTCGACGAGCCCGTTCTTCATCGACGAGACCCTGTATTCGTCGACAAAATTCAGGTTGCCTCAGAACCCCTATCGGTATTTTCTTGTTGACGAAGCCTTGTGTTCGTCGACGAAATCTTTAAAGCCTTCATCGATGAAACCCTGTGTTCGTCAACGAAGCTTGGCAGTTTCCCGTAGCTATGATTATTTAATATTATCTCCAAATCCCTAACTGCTTAGATTCTGCAGTTGACGATCCCAATTGCTTAGGTTATGTTGGATGCAACCAACAACTATGGTTTGATTCCATCTAAACTACCTCAATGGATAGAGTAATAAATCATATATGTTGGTTTTATTATATTTTATTTCATTATACCCTTTTTCTCTAATTTGTGGATTATTATTTCATTCTTAGTCATTGTTAATGGACAATCATAAGCGTAAGAGATGGGTGGATTACATCAGAGTGAGTCACGAATACTTAGAAGGGGTGAAAATTTTTCATGACTTCACATTTAATTTGCTAAAGAGGCATATGATAATAAAATTTTATGTCCTTGCAAAAAGTGTGTGCTTCACTATCAAAGAAATCGAGAGGAATCATATGATCATCTTATGGTCAATGGTATTATGCTAGGGTACGATCCTTGGTTCGGTAATCTCCACATTTGTTCCTACTCAAAATGCCCACATAGAAGATGATACATACAATGGCGATGATATGATGGGGATGTTAAATGATGCATTTGGAATGTTTAGACATGCCATGAATATGGGAGCCGATGAAAGGATTGAAATAAAGCCAAATATAGAGGGGTTTACTACACAACATCATTATGAACAACCTCCTCTAGAAGTAGATAAGTTTAATAAGATAATACAATATTTTGACAAAAAAAATATTTAGGATGTTAGAATTATTCTAAACTTTCATTCATATCGCATCTTTATCATATAAGGTGCGTTTTTGGGTGGTGTAATGAATCCTTTGGGGAATCGCTTAACAATCTAAATGAAGAATTCACCAACGGTGAGACATTGCAAATTTCCTTTAAAATAATAAAGAAGATTTTCAAGGAGTTAGGAATTAATTATGAAAAGATTAATTCTTATCCAAATGATTGTATGCTATTTAGAAAGGAAAAAGGTAACGGCGATGTTTGCTTAGTATGTGCGGCTTCTCAGTGGATGAATAGTGAAAATAGTTTGCAAGATCTTGGATCTAGTTCAAAGAAATGAAAGAAGAAAATAATCCCATAGAAGGTGTTGAGATATTTCCCTTTAAAGACAAGGCTCCAAAGGCTATTCATGTCATTTAAAACATCAGAATTGATGAGATGACATGATAAAGATCAGAACAAGGATGGCGTCATGAGGCATCAGGTAGATTCTAAAGCATGGGAGAGTTTTGACAATCAATATATGAACTTTGGTAAAGACCCTCACAATGTTAGATTAGGTCTTGCTGGTAATGGATTTAATCCATTTGGGATGATGTGGAGTGTTGATAGCCGAGGGCCAGTGGTTCTAATGCCATGTAATTTGCCACCATGGTTGTGCATGAACAACTGTATTTTATACTTTCTTTGCTTATCCTTGGATTAAAAGGTCTTGGAAATAATATTAATGTGTGCTTGTAGCCTCTTATAGAGGATTTCATTGAATTATGGGAGGTAGGAGCAAATACATATGATGCTTCAATGAAAGAGAATTTTCAAATGCATGTAGCAGTGATGTGAACCATTAATGATTTTCTAGCATATGGTAACTTATATGATTAGTGCACCAACGATTGTTTTGCGTGTCCTTCTTGTAATGAAGACATATGCTCTATACTATTGAAGCATGGGAGTAAATTTTCTTAGATGGGACATCGATGTTTCAAGCAACTTGGCTACCGAAGGGTGAAGGTCGGTCGACCGAATCCATATTGAACTAGTTGCTAGGAATATTAAGTGTTTCAGGTGTCTAAAAGTCAAAGAGTTAGTCCACCGAATGATTTGGGTGACTAAATGACTAAGCTTGGTCAACCAAACCTATATTGACTTTATTTATTAGAAACGTCAAGTGACTCAAGCGACTGAACCCAACACTCAGTTGACTAGACTGTGAGGATTTAAAAACTTACCCTTGCATAAAACCCCTAACCTTTTGTCTTTTCTGTCACCCAAAACACTTCTCTCTCACTTGAAAGTGCGTCTCTCTGTGTTTGACCTCTTTATGCTCAGATTCCTCTTTCTAATCTACATTCCTCCTCACTCGAACTCCATTACCATGTCAAGAAGAAAGAGTCTTGCTCAAAAAAACTCCAATAACAGGTTAGGCTGATATCGAGAGTATCCATCATAGGCTCATGGCGCCTAGAGCTAAGAAGATTTATAATGAGCTTCTTCGTTATCTCGATCCTATTCTTGGTATGATATTTGATATTCCATTTATGCAAGAATATTCCCTGAGCATTCTTCATTATTTTTCATATTTAGGTTAGGGTATATTTTTGTCTCATCAACCCCAAGGCATTTACCCAAACCTAGTGCGCCTATTCTATGCAAACCTAACTAAGGAGGGTGAACAATACACCACTCAAATCATGACCAAAATTTTTTCCCTCATCACCAAGGAAGAGGAAAATGAAGGTGACAAGGAAGAGGAAAATGAAGATAAAAAGGAGGATGAAAGCTCATCCAGTGGAGGTGCCATTGATGAGGATTAGATAAGGGAGCGCTAATTTTTTAGGGAGAGAGATTTTTGTATCTTATTGTATTTGATTGTACTTGTAATGTCAATGTTTTGGGTTTTAAAAACAGTTTGATTATGTATGTATGCTTCTAGATGTTAATATATATGGGATATGCTTCTAGATGTTAATATATATGGGTTGGTTTGAAGCCAATATGATGATTGTGATGGTAATGATGGCTGATTTATGTTTGTGGATTGATGCATGTTGGCAGTCTTATGTAGACAGATTCATGCATGGTCGCGACATAATGCTGATTTCTGTTGAGCCTTTTGCTGATGTCAAAAGGGGGAGAATTACAAGAAAAATGATTATGTGATTAAATTTGGAATATAAGCAAAATATTTTTGAATTCTAAGTCAAAAGGGAGAGGATTATGATTATTAATATGGTTAAATTTGAAGAATTATAATTAGCAAAATAAATTTTGAAAGCTAATCAAAATTGAGCTTAAATGCATATAAATTGAAAATTCTAAGTCTTAATCTCAATATGCCTATTATGATTTATGTTGCTTATTCGTATGTTTATGCATATTATGAGGGGGAGCCTTGTAAAGGCTACCTCATTTTGCTTCTTGCTTGGCATCATCAAAAAGAAGAGATTGTTGACCTAATAATACTTAATTTTATTTTGATAATGATAAACCAAGGCATCTAATTGTACCATTAAGTGTGTTTATAGGTGTTAAGAACTTAACATACAATGAAAGATGTAAAATGGAAAGCCATGAAGCATACAAGACAATGATAGATGGCACATCTTGTTAACAAAAAATAGTGGAATTAATATTTTGCATAGTCTTGTAAAGCGGGTTTAGGGGTCAAAATGAAACTACAAATTAACTCTTTATTGTTCTAAGTTTTGCAACCAAAAACAAATACAATCTTCTTAAGATGTTGCAATGAAGGTGCAAATCTTAGAAGATCTATCAAAGTCTTCTTAGGATAGACTTATTAACAAAGTCTTCTAAGAATACTTAGGTTTAGCTCTCAATGAAAATAAATCAATCAAATATGAATGGGAGAGCAAACCTATTAAATATAAACACTCAATCGACTTACAGAGGATTTAAGAGATCGAAGAAGGTAAGCATGAGTGAATGGGGATTGAATATGAATATTATAGGATTTGGGATTTTCAGAGAATTTCTCTTAATCAATATTTTTAATCCCATGCTAATTATCCCAAATGAGGGGGTATTTATAGACAACCCTTGAAATATAACCGCTGGGGACCTATTGGGAATAATTAGGAAAGTTTAATGACCTTTCAAATATTTTAACCCTGCTTAAACCATTTAATCGCGGTAAAAAAAATAGGGCAACCCGAGAGGTCCGGTCGACCAAAAGTAGCTCGGTCGACCGGCACTCAAGTAGCTCGGTCGACCGAGGGCATTTTGAACTAAGGGGTCGGTCGACCGGGTAAGGGCGATTTTTGAAATCTCCGAGTTTCGGTCGACCGAGGCCTTTTTGAACTGCACGGCTCGGTCGACCGAGTTGTTGGGAATTCTCCCGAGGCGCTTCGGTCGACCGAGTTATTGGAGTACAAAAGTGGTCGGTCGACCGGGGGGTCAAATAGTTGACTCCCAGGTGGTTCGGTCGACCGAGGTCAAATGACCTGTAAGGGGTCGGTCGATCGGGCCAATTTGAACTGTTTGGCTCGGTCGACCGAAAGTGCACCAAGTGTGCATTTCGGTCCCGAATTGACCCAACTCAATCAATTTCAAGTGCCTAATAAACATATGTGCATATGTGTGTGTCCTAAGGCCACTTGGGGTCCAATTTTGAAGACACCGAAAAAGTCCGGTGTCGGTCGACCGAAGGGTACACCCTAGGGTCTGTCTAAGGTCCTTTCTCAGTTCTATATGGTATTATAGCTTCTTTTTTCGATTTATGAACTAATGTACTTTACTCTATTCAGAGTTGGACATATTTTGGTTAGACACAATTTAACAATGGAGAACAAGCCTATCACCCCACTAACTAATGGTTCATATTCTGTGAAGGCGGTGATTCTAGTGTTGGAAGTGTTGCCTGCCATGAGGATATTTATAGTTCAAATGTCAAAAACAAGTCAAGCTTGTCTCGGTCTATAGAACAAGTTGTGGATATGGGAGGGGAAACTTCACTTATGAATTGAATCACTGGCTATGATCATTTCGTGTTAATTGACAATTTGGAGAAAGACTTGTCCCCAAGAATAGTTGTGGAATTCATACATAAGCATACTACCACATCAACACAAGAGTACATTTTCCTAAGCTTGTCTACAAAGACATACAAATTGCCTCGAGCCACCGAATGTTCAATTTCTATAAACTGAACTTTATACCGGGCGACCGAACCGCGATACTTTGGAAAATCGCCTCAGTTCATAAAACTATCTTTTTATTAGGGCACCCAAACATGAAGAATGCACTTTTTCTCATGTGTTTGTTCGGGCGACCGAACCTCAAGTCAGGCGCCCAAAACTCTCGGGTTGTTCAATTTTTTACCGCAATTAAGTGGGGTAAAACAGGGTTAATTTTCCTAAACACTTTTTAAACAAATTTAATAATACCCTATGTGTCCCCAACGGTTATAAAATAGGGCAAGTCTATATATAGGGGTTCATTTGCTTGAATTAGCACCTAATTTGCATATTGATGAGTGGCATAAATTAGAATAATTTATCATTTTTTAACTTTAAATTTTGGCCTAATTTTGTTTAGTTTTTCCAATTTTAGATCTCATGATGGTCATTTACTTTTACTTCAGATTTGTGGAGCTGCCACGCTTGAAGAAATAAAGGATGTTAAAGTCGTGAAGAATCCATGCACGTGACCGTATGCACACATTTGATTGAAGTCGGGTGCGTGTGTACAAATTAAAGAGACCGTGCCATACAAATTGATACTTTCCGAAATTAAAGGAGACATAAAAGAGAGGCATGGGTATTGTAGCTGGCTTGGGTGGGAAAGTTAATTTTGAGAAGTTAATAATTGTGGGTTCGAGAGGTTTGTGGGTTGATATGACACATCCATGCAAGTGTAAGGCCATGAAGATGGGCTACGTGAAGAAGGGCGGTGCGGACGTGAGGATGTGCATAGAACGCATGCGTGAGGTGAGCAAGAAGAACGCATGAATGGGCCATGTGTGTGGGCTTTTAGAGAAAGGCAATGGTTGGAACCAGCCTTGGAGAATAAGAAATGGTGAGCTGGGCCGTGGGATTGGATGATGTGACCGCGTGAGGCTATGACTCATGTGTGGGAGGTGGGGTTCCAAGGAGGGGCGGTGAGTGTGAGAAAAGAAAAAGAAGGTTTTTTAGCTTTTAGAAAATGGGGAGGAGCAGTAACTTTTTAAAAGTGACGGGGCGCTGAACGTGGGAAGGGAGGACAAAGTTAGGGCTATGCGTGGTTTTCTTTTGAGGTGCTGCGCAAACTCAACATACGAACAGCAAAGGTGGTTGGCAGTACGTTAAAAAATTAATATCTTTATGGAACCAGTATGCGGAGAACAACGGCAATGCTCGGGGTGTTCGCGACGCGCGACGGTGATGCTGTGGGCGTTGTTTTGTCTTCTACTCTCAAATAAAAGAAAGCATGGTGAAATCGTTTATGTTTTATTTAATTTTCGGCATGAACTAATTTTTGTATTCTAGGAAAACGATGTAGCCTAATTTTAAACTATGCTTGCTCTTCGATGCTAATTTGAAGTATTTTTCTTTAATGTTTTTCTGAGTTATTCAGTGCTTAAAGATTTTAATTAGCTGACCATTAATTAGATAATGTTGGTCTTGTGATTTACTATCAAAATGGGCAATTATAGGATAGATCTTGGATAATTCGGTATAGGTGAATATAGAGATTGAAAGACTTGTATGAACTTACATAGCATTAAAAAAAATTGAGGGCCTTATTGCATTCTTGTGTTACTAATTTGCATATTCTTATGTTAAGTAATAAACAAAAATAGGTTTCTGATTGACTATCGAAAAAGGCTTTTGGAAAAATTGGACATTTGCTAACAAATAGAGAAAACGAAATCGAATTAGCTAGATGAGTAAAGCATAGGGAGAAACTAAGTGAAATTGGTTTCCTAGATGTTTTAACTCTCATTAATTTGGTACATGGCAACTAGTTTTATTTTCACTTGAATAGTTTATTTAAAGTAGCCTTATTTCAATTTCGCATTCTAAAATTATTAATCTTTTTAAATAAAATCAAGATTTGTATAATTTTGGTACTTGGTAAAATTAAGACACCAATCCCTAAGGATGATACTCTTCACATCACTATATTATAAAACTACGATACTGTGCACTTACATTTTTGCATCAATCAAGTTTTTTGCGCCGTTGCTGGGGGTTGGGTTTTTCTTATTTTTACCAATATCAATTCAAAGTAATCTTGATTTTAATTTAGAATTTTATTCTTGTATTTTATTTTATTTTATTTCTTTTTATTTTATTTTATTTTATTTTATTATTTTTTCTTTCTTCTTTATTTCAGGTGTTTTTGATGTTGGATGTGTCGTGCTAGAACCCGTAACATTATTCCTTTTGATCTAGAGATTGAAAGAACTCTCAGAGCACTAAGAAAGAAGAAGGTACTAGCCATGGAGAATGGACAAGAGAATGTGCAGTCATGCACCTTGAAAGATAATGTACGGCCAATTGTGAATGACAACTACTCAGGTAGAAGATGCCAGACCATTAATGCCAACAATTTTAAGCTTAAACCCGCCTTGATCAGCATGGTGCA